>NC_134705.1:149054553-149164553 GCF_043290135.1 Rhipicephalus microplus
TCAAGGTCGTCAATGTCTGGTCCAGAGAAGAATAGATTTGTGTCAAATAGATTGATAACTGTCAGGTGTTCAGGGCATGTTTACTACGTCGTTTAGGTACATATTGAACAAGAGTGGGCTGAGAATAAACTCTTGTACAATCCATGTCTAATGTTACCGAATTCAGATTTGGCAACGTTAATGTTGGTGTATCTCCCATCGTTCACCGGCCACAGCAGGGAAGGAGCAAATTTACTGCTCAAGGTTTTCTTCGCCACCGTATCTGCGGCGCGCAAGCATTGAAGAGCGACCCGTGGCGTACATGCATGCAGCAGACGAGGCGCTGCGGTCCACCGACAAAGCTGTAGTCACCGCTCGCGTCCTTTCAGGCAAGTCTCCACTAGGGGCGGGGATCGATTACCGCTTGGCACCCACTTGTCAGAGTGAGCCATTGGTAGCAGCTGCCGTAGACGATGTTGGGTCTAGTTCGACAGGATTATCGCTTCGTGATTGGGGTATCGCCATGGTGAGCTGGCTTTTCGGCGGTGAGATTTTTTTGATGAGGAACTCGTAGCGCCAAGCCTGACACCAGTCACGTGGTGATTGTTTTTCTAATCTACTAACGTCGTTAGAAAATTGCATCGAAATGCAGCCTACCCTAGGGTTCATCTTCATCGTCCCTATGTGCCCTGTTTCTGTACTCTCAACCATCTTAGGTGTTCCGGCTCCAAAAACTTCATCGACTATTTGTTGAGCTATGCTAACTGTGTTTTTATTGGGTGGACTGCAAGTAGTGGGATTTACTCAAATTTTAATCGCCCAGACTCGTTTTAATTATAACGTGACTACATAACACACGACGACAATCGCCGTACCCTTGAACTGCTTGGAACCTGAAAAAAAAACAAAGCTGGTGGTTTTCCTTAGAATATCTAACAAAATCTGCGCATACACAAGTGAAAGTGATACCAAAGGAAAATATGTTTTGGTTACATTCCTGGTATTAACAACGCTGTTTTTTTATGGTCTTAGTGAGGAGCCGTTGCATTTTTGATCTGAAAAACTGAATATAGGACGTCCCGCGTATACAGTTCCGAAATGTTGAAATCATTTCCAGGAACAAGGCGATTTTCCAACCCATTGCGCTGCACCAACTTTCATTAAGAATGCCAGTGTGGCTACTGATTGTGTTCTAGAAGAGGCATTTAAAGCCCAAGCTTCTAGGCATCGTTTTCTATTCTTGGATCATCCGGTTATTTAGGCAATGTGTCGAGCTTTCAAAAGAACATACACGACCATTGCGAGATTGTCTTTTAGGATGCAAATGTTTGAGGCCCGCTTATCTTTTCTTTCTCTTGTTGGAAGTCTAGAATTCGCTCTGCGTGTGTAGAGTGCATGCATTTTCCTTTTATGGTTTGTTCTAATCTGGGTTGCTCACCGTATAGTGTAAATTCAAAAACAAATATCGCGAGCTTAGATAAATTGCTAAGTGCGTCATGGTCAAAGAACCTCCAAAAAAAGTGTTCGTTACATCGATATCCGAGAAACTCTTATTTGAATTTTCTTACCTCGTTCACTGATTAGGCGCATTATCTTGAACCTATACTTTCTGTAAACCAACCATAAAACACCAAACCAAGAGTGGTTGTAGACTCCCATACGCAATCAAGCGTTATTTTCAGGACACGTATTGCGGTGCTAGTCTGATGCGGCCAGCGAACTACACTGAAGAGTAGGAGAGGGTAGGAAGATAGTAATGTAATAAAGACTGGTGAACAGCACAGTATGTGCACCCACAATAATGCGATACTACTTTGTTCGGGGTTTGGACACTGAAACACTTGGGCTGGAAATTATAAAAGATTAAGGTTTTCAATGCGAAGCATTTCTTAGCGAGCTTCTGCGACTTTGATCATATCTATCTATCTATCTATCTATCTATCTATCTATCTATCTATCTATCTATCTATCTATCTATCTATCTATCTATCTATCTATCTATCTATCTGTCTATCTATCTATCTATCTATCTATCTATCTATCTATCTATCTATCTATCTATCTATCTATCTATCTATCTATCTATCTATCTATCTATCTATCTATCTATCTATCTATCTATCTATCTATCTATCTATCTATCTATCTATCTATCTATCTATCTAGCCGCTTAGGTTTGGGTGCTCTCGTGGTCACGCGCTTAACTTGGTGTAAACCAAAATCAGCATGGGAGGGTAACATAGTTTGCCGAATATGAGGCGCTGTTCAAGTCATGAATAATGTCACTATCCTGTTGCGTATGTCGTCAAACATTTCCCGCCAGACAGTGGCGCATACCCACGGGCGGCTATGTGCCACAGGTGATTGAAATTTATTATCTACCCAGCAACGACGAGAACGCATTCGGGCAATTTTAATGCGTGAACCTTAAGCATTATCCGATATTGGTAGCGTCCACCCAGCGATGGCATAGAATAAATGTCTGTGTTAAGAAGAAAGAGACGTAGTCAGCGTTGACCCGCTGACAAATGCAAATAATAAATTTCAGGGTCCCAGCACGAATTGAACCCAAGCATTGTGCGTGGCAGTCAAGCATTCTACTACGGAACTACGCCAGGTCTCAGAACTGCTTTTCAAATAGACGACAATCATCGTGCAACGTCGATAGGGGTTGCAAGGCTGCCCACCAAATTTAATAAACATTACGTATGTACTCCTTTGATACTACCGTCATGTCGGGTTAACGACAATTGTGGTTAGTTGCCATGCGCTGAAGTCGATTTATGTAGCAGTGTCGAGGGCCAGCATCTTCGCGAGCATCAACAATTCATATCAGCTTCTGGTGTTGCTAATACGCATGTTCCAGTTGGCATCGTTGCACAAGTTCAAATAACTGGTTATATAAACATTTGCAACTCTTCCCCTTATGCCTGCGCGTGCAACATTTGTACATGTATTTAGCGTCATTTCACGACGTCTCTCAATAACAAAACTTTCAACACGGTCCCTTTCCCTCCGCAGCTTCGCGTAACGGTAATTCCCAGATACGTGATATCGGACAAATTTTTAATCTTCATGTGGCGCACTATGAAGGACACAGAGCAAAGCATCCTGTCGTCCTATATTTTTGTGATTGTGCTTCGTAGTGGGGAATAAGCGTCACCCTGCTTGTTCTCGCCCATTTTTGCGGTCACCCTTGTTATAAGAAAAAGCAAAACATCCACAAGCTGATGTGTACTCGAGAGATCGTTACAGGTAGTGCTTCATAGAGAACAGCTACGTTAGAGCATGTTGGGTGGTCAATACGAAAATGTTTATGCAAAGCAAGTACGGTTCGCAAAACTTTAACAGGGTAGCTCGACCAAGCATATTCGTTGGTAATGCTTAAAGGTTACGCAGTGCACCCGTCAACTATGCATATTTTAGATGCTGGTTAAGCAATCGAAAACCGGTTATCAATTAAGAAAATGTGCCATATTGGGCGGAAAACTACTTCGATTTGATGTTAGCGAAGAAAGAAAAAAACTGAGGGCGATAATATTAAAAACAAAATCTGCCATCTTCACGAAGTGAATGATGACACGGGAGCTTGCTCAGAAATAATTGGGAGAACCCGTAAATCCACCATACAAGTAATCTGCTTTCATATAAAGACGTGGCACGTTGTTATATGGGTGATCGTATGTACACCTATATATACACAAGACGTATATTTACATGTTAGTGAGAGTAAAGAGAAGCAATACATTGCTGATCGAAGAACTGGGAGACGCGTTTTTTTTTTTTTGAAGATTACAATTTTGTGATTGGTGAAGTATGTGACGAGGTGATCTTGAATTAGAGGTTGCAGTTGAAAGTTGGAGAAAGCAAAGTCGATGCGGGTCCCGAGTCCAGAATCTCATTATGTATTTCAGAAAGCTGTAACCGCCTTTTAAAACACTATCACAATGACCAAGATGACTTGAAGTAACAGGAGACCTGTCTTGATGGTACATTTTATATATATCACAAGAGTGGAAGCTTGGGCTAGTTGGTGCGTATTCATATTTGCAAGGTGTTTCAGCGCGCGAACAAAGGAAAAAAGGACAGGGTAGACAGAAAGAGCGCTGACTTCCAACTAACTTTATTTCGCAGAGTGGCAAGAATTTATACGTCTAAAAAGGAAGATTACAGAGCATGAATGTAAAAAACAAGCCCAATCTACACACCAGTAACAGCACGTGTGACAGGTCCTTTAATGCCTCAATGCCCAGCCAGGTAATCGCGTTCAGCCTGGGGTAAAGCTACCGATGAAGTGCTTACGCATTTATCTCCCAGCACGTGTATTTTTTCTGCTTCGATAATTTCTCGGGTAAGTTGCTCCCTGTGCCTTGCCAATATAGAGCACTGATCAAAGAGGGGGGTGCACCCACAGTCTCGGCAATGAATGCCAAGATGCCCTTGTACCACATTGTGCACATTGTTTCGGTGTTCTCGCAGGCGGTCGTTTAGCCCAAGCTTCCACTCTTGTGAGTTACATTTCTAGTACATCGGGCATCTATATCTCCTCTTCTACAAGCCCTTCTCTTCTCGTCAGTCTAATCAGTGTGGCAGCTTGCCGCGCACGCTCTTTGGCGTACTGCATCCGGCTAAAGATACTTCTTCCCGAAGTCAAGGCGTTGTTTGGTGGCCTCACTCCCTCGATTGGCCATGGTTTAAGAGTTTCCAAGATTCTACGCTCAGAATGGCTTCGGCAAGCACGCCTGTACCGTCAAGCCCTGCAACTACGAATCCTAGGCAACGAACGCACAGCAGTTAAACAAAAGAAGTGTCGTGAACTCTCAAGCCTCGTATACCGAAACGTCGAGTTCATGTGGCGTCAGACGCTCAGTTACCTGCGGGCCATCACACCAAGGAAGTCTCCAGCTGCTAGGGACCTTGTGCATGTTCTTGGGGATGCTTTTCTTCCCGACAACGTTAAGCACACCCTATGCCTCGGACCAAAGTACGCAGTGGCACCTTCAAGAACACCACACGAGCTCCTCACTCCAGTCAGGCAAGTCGCTCGTCGTGCTCCTGACTCTGAATGTGATAGATGTGTTGCCCAAGGCGTGCAGGTGCTATCGAGATGTAAGTCTTCGAACAAAGTTGTCAATACAGGACGCACTGTCGCGTACCTAAAGGCACATTCCTTGTCACTTCTGCAGGCTGACAAGGAGGGTGGTTTTGCGGTTCTCCCTCGTTCAATGTTTAAGGTGAAGGCCATACAGGCAATGCAGTCCCTTTCAACGAGAGTGATAAAATTTGTCTAAATAAGCTTAAGAAGCGTGCGAAAACTCTTGCCGGGGATCTGGGGCTGCAGAAGCTTTCAAAGGCAATAGATAGCTGCAAAAAGCTTAGCCTTGACTTGTTTTTTTCTGCGAAAACGCACAAAATTGACTGGCCGTTGCGGGTCATTGTAACAGAAAGGGGGACCTGGCAAAAGTCGGTAGCACTTTTCTTGCAAGAAAAGCTAAAAAATTTAACAATAGACGACCCTTTTTTGGTAAAAAACTCTAACGCTGTTATTGACATTATTGGGCGAACTAACACAGGACTCCAGGCAATGTCTGTGGATATTAAGGACTTGTATTACTCTTTGCCGCACGATCAACTACTAAAATGTGTAGAGGAATCCATAGACAACTTCGGATCATCAGCGTTCCAAACGCGCACTGGAATTCATAACAGCAGCTTATTAGAGTTACTCAGCTTCTACTTGAAGGCCACTTTTGTATTTTGGGATGACAAAAACTACTTACAAAAAAGTGGAGTATGTATTGGTTCATGCTTGGCACCCATTCTCAGTGACATATTTCTAGCACATCAGGATCGTGTCTTGTCGAACAAACTTGATGACTCTGTGGTTTTTAGAGTCTGCCGTTTTGTTGATGATTATTTAGTGTTGTTTAAATGTGACAGTCAAAATTTTCAGACCATTTCCTCTGACGTGTTGACTGTTTTCCGAGAGTGCCTGAAACCATTAGTTTTAACGTATGAATCACCCACTGATAACAACCTGAAATTTCTAGATTTGAAGCTTTTGTTAGAACCCCGACATGTTTGCTGGATGTATGAACCAAGAAGCGGCAAGCCTCTTCTGCCTTTCGGCTCAGCTCACTCAAAATTGGTCAAGCGGGGCATTGCTAACCTCTGCCTTTCCAACGCCTTAAAGAAGTCTTGCCCCCACATGGTACACCGCAGCTTTGCTCTACAAGTGGAGCGCCTCAGCAAAGCCGGTTACCCCGCACACGTTCTCGTTTCAGTGGCGGAAAAGCTGGTCACTGTCGTGAAGCGAGGCAACAAACCAGATAAGCGCAACAGCGTCAGAAAGAGCCGGCCTGTCGTACTACCGTACGTGCACGACGTCTCACACAGGCTAAAAAAGATTGCTCGAGACGCCACCGTTCTTGTTGTTTTTTCAGCACCTGAAAAATTGCAGAAGCTTTGCAAACGGGTAAATACACCTCGCGCAACTTCTGCCGCGTGCTCTGTCGCGCACAGGACATGCTACGTCCCATGCGCAGTAGGAGTCGTATACTTAATTCCACTGACGTGTGGGTGCGTCTATGTCGGCCAAACCGGCAGGTGCATAAACGACCGCCTGCGAGAACACCGAAACAATGTGCACAATGTGGTACAAGGGCATCTTGGCATTCATTGCCGATACTGTGGGTGCACCCCCCTCTTTGATCAGTGCTCTATATTGGCAAGGCACAGGGAGCAACTTACCCGAGAAATTATCGAAGCAGAAAAAATACACGTGCTGGGAGATAAATGCGTAAGCACTTCATCGGTAGCTTTATCCCAGGCTGAACGCGATTACCTGGCTGGGCATTGAGGCATTAAAGGACCTGTCACACGTGCTGTTACTGGTGTGTAGATTGGGCTTGTTTTTTACATTCATGCTCTGTAATCTTTCTTTTTAGACGTATAAATTCTTGCCACTCTGCGAAATAAAGTTAGTTGGAAGTCAGCGCTCTTTCTGTCTACCCTGTCCTTTTTTCCTTTGTTCGCGCGCTGAAACACCTTGCAATTATATATATCGTTTTGCACACTTTATAAATATGCAGCTGAAAGAGCTACCGCTACAGAGCTTGATTCGCAAGCATTCTTCTGTGCTGGTTGCCTCGCAGATTGTGATAAAAAATTGGTATGGTTCGTAAGACAAAGTAAGAGACTGATGCAATTATAGAAATAATGAAATGGCTAGTTCAAGCAAGATTATAACGTGAGCCTTCTGCGTGGCAAGCAGGTGTTTCATCACGGAGATACTTATACGCGTTAGACCGGCTTATTTAATGAAAAAAAAATCTCCACAAGAATTTCATTTACTGGGATGAGCCTCCGGACGAATGTAAAATTCCGCGGCATAGTTTCACCAGATGCGAGAGCGTGTGGATTACGAAACTTGTCGGTGGTTCAATGCTGCGCATCACTGAAGTGTGCAAATGCGGTGGTCCACTTGACTCCCTACAGAATGTTGTAATGGTTACTTCGCCAAATCGCAACGGTAAAACATACGCTGTAGTGAACACTACGAAACTTTACATCCTCAAAAGCTCTCATCGGGTTTAGCAGTTATACCAACTTTTGTTTCCCGTCTTGACTGAGGTCTTCGATTATAGTGCTCTTTTAATTTATGCACTCTCTCGCGTCTCTTGCCTCACCGTATGCCTGAGTAGAAACAGGTGTCCCGCAAATTCACGCTCATGTTTCTGTTATTCCAAATTGAAAAAAAAAGGGGGGGGGGGGGATTCTGGGTCACTAGTCTTCACGAGGAGGAGCAAGTCAACTAGAGACTAGATATTGTAATTTTATCTTATCATATCTTCTCATAAAAGTGCCGCACAAAGTCGTTAGATGACATATGGGGACTAAATAGGCCTATTATTGTTAGTTAAATCAAAATATTGTGATATGTTTTCGCAGCACACTGAGATGTTTTACCATCTTGGTCGAACATTTTTCTTCATTTTCGTAAAACTCGACACTGATTATGTTTAAAACGCTCCTTGGTGTTTCTATTTTCACCAAGTTTGCAATCATCACATTTTTTTCTAGTTTTACTAGGAAATAAATATACAATGTGGATGAAAAGCTTTTGCTGAATGAGCATGATACTTTTGTTAGATTTTATGGAAATATTTTGGCTTGAGCAGCCTTCGCGAAAACGAGACTCCTGTATTGTAGGTCAGTAAGAAGCAGTTGCTCAAAAATCAATTATTGTCAATAAAAAATTTACTCTCGTTGATGTAAACCTAAATTCTTTTAGACCCACAGAACAAGTTGTGTGAACTTATAACAAATGGCTTCTGTAGGCCGAAACGCCCTAAATGTTCAGTGATAGGCCTAAAAATCAGAAAAATATGAAATTCTCAAGATCAGCTTTTTCCATCTGCTGATAAAAACCCTTTTTTCTAGAATTATTTGAGGATTTTTTTAAAAACAAATGTGGATTTCTCTTTTGTGAGAGAAATCCCCAGCACACATAAACATTCCGGAAAAAGAAATCGCGACATTTCTTTGTCTGCACTCCTGTGATCACCCAGAAGCAAGAATGCTTGAGGTCCACGCACTAATATTTAAGTCCACGTTGAAGAGCCTAACATGCTCAAAATGTTCGGAGCAGTCAACTATTGCGTGCCTCGTAATCATACCGCGACCGCACGACGTTCACCTTCAACAACAAATATCATGAGCGTCAAGCTACATTTTAATATTTTTCGTACTCGTTTAATGTTGGATAATGATCTGTCTGCACAAGTCGTGCTATAATGATGTACGCATTCTCCAGCAGTAATGCGATGCCTGTCTTGTTTCCTTCTTGATCTCTCTGCTTGAATGGACTCCGTCTCCTTTTTAAGATGAACAATGCGATAACACTTTATTGACGCTGTTGAATGTAGCAGATAGCAGCGCTTCGACACGTTCTTGCTCTCGGCAGTTGAGCTGCTGTAGAGGTGGGTGCTGGTGGCTAGCAACGTAGAAGCCTTATTTGTAAGTGTCATTCTCTTAGCAAATTTGGCCTAACATAGAGAACTGTTATATTGTATGTCATCTTTCAAGTACTTTTACGTTGAGTTGTTGTTGGTGAACGCTTCTCATAAGAATTATGTGTTTCACTATTTTTTGTGACTAACATTTCACGTAAGTTCAGGCTGCAAATACATATGTTTTAATTGTTTGCAATACCGAAAAACTTGGCATTGTAGGATTAGTTGCATTTGCACTTTCAGAAAAAAAAACAGTACAATAAGGAAAGCTTCGTGAATTTTCTGACATTATTTCGTTCATTCTATGCATGGGCAACGTAAATCAGATGATGAACACGTGTGGCAAATATAAAATTACCGTACAAAAAATACAAAATGACTAGTATGTTATTTGCGTAACACTCCTGAGCTCTTCAGCAATTTGATCCTGCAATAATTTCAACTACAGGTCTCGCTGGCACTAGCAGTTATAAATGTAACATTAGCTTGAAAAGTTCACGCAACCATGTCATAATCAATATTTCTCAAGTACTTACTCGTTGTAGTGATGTAATAAATGATCACTCTACGATAAGCTAGCTGTCTAGGTCTACCAATAACAAATCTTTCTAAAATGCAAGAAAGCTGCAAACATGCGCGTGTAACCTTAGTTAGATGAGGAGTTCATACTGCATCAATTGTCTGACTGCCTTTAATGCTCATTCATTACATATACAGCCCATGCGTACCTAAGCTAGTTTTACTACGCGCTTAAAAGCACTGTCCCGCGACTTGTTTAGTGCAGTATCCTGAAGCAGAACTCAGTGAAAAATGTCCTAAATTATGTGCGACAGTCTAGGCCGCGAAGTATGTAATTGATTCGCAAAGCAACGTAGACAGAATTTTCTCCCCAGATTCAATCATAAAACGTGTGCTCAACCTCCGCTTCAACTGAATATCACCGGCGTCACAAAGATAAAAGTTTCTGTAGCGCCGATATGATAAAGAACTTGCGAAATAACACCTTGAAGTCCCACAAAAATGCTTTAACGGTCCTTGATAGAGAAAATTAACGCTCCGGTTATTTACAAATATTGCTTTAATGTCCTTTTGAGTTACCAAGGCTTCCAATGTGAGACACATAAAGTTAGAAGAGGAATAACATTGCTATCGTTGCATCTCATTGTCGCACTAAAATTGCGCAGTCAATGTTAGGGGTGACCCTAGAGCGAGTTTGAAAACTTTGCATTGTATAACGTTCCAGAGTACTTCTTCTGTGTTTATGAGAATAAAAACTAATTTAATTGATTTGACCTCTGAGGTCTTTAGCCTTACGTTAGTATTCTGATGTGAGAATGACCTACGCATCTTCATAGTGGAGTAGGAACACATAACTCAAATTGCTTTATAACAGTTTTGCGACTTATGCATCAGCAATATGAGTGAAAGCGATCAGTGCCTACTTTATTTTATTTTTATTTATTTTATTTCTTCATTTGTGCAACAATACAAGATTGTCTTGGTGATGATGGGAAAAGGTGACGTTAGAAGAAATGTCACCTCACTAGGCCAAACTTTACACATATAAAACCCGTTTTTTTTTAAACCAAACTACAATACGACGTATCTTTATTCCCTCACGAACTGCCGCAAACTTAGCAATCACCATTAGAAACTAACAGGGCATGGAAAGTACTATTATTTAAAAAAAGCGTGATGCAATACAGGCGTGACATTTGCACTCCTTACTTAAATGTTATATTATGTGCAGGAATTTCGGTCATCACTACAATGGACGAAGAACTGTACAAGGACTTCGATGGACTGCCATTGTTAGACTTATACAACCAGGAATCGCTCCACTCGGCAAAAAATTATAAACCTCGATGGGGAGACATTATTTTGGTTTCATATCCCAAGAGCGGCAGCAACTGGACACAGTTCATAATTTGGAACATAATGACAAGAGGCCAGCAACCTAAAGATATGATAGAACTGGGGCTGAGGTCTCCATTTCTTGAAGTAACTGGGGCCGCAGTGGTGGAAGACTCATGCAGGACAGGCCCCATAGCAACTCACTTTCCGTACAAAGTCCTTCCGCCGGTCGACCAGGCTAAGTACGTGTACGTGGCCCGGAATCCCTATGATTGTGCCGTTTCCATGCACCACTTCCTGAAAGGCCTGACTCCAAAGACATACATGGATGTTTCTTTCGACAAGTTTCTGCGACTTTTTCTGTCAGGAAAGGTAATCTTTTCAGTTTGGCTTAATTCTTGAAGTATATAGACAGGAATTTCAATTCAACGCAATATGCAGTCTTGTGTTCTGGGAACACCACTTGAAAACTACCGGCCGCGAGATATAGCCGTAGCACAAAGGAATGCTTTTTAATATTTAGTAACCTTACCAATTACTATTTTCTGGAATAAGTAAATGTGAAATCGTGAATTTCAAGAACACGAAAAAGCATACGAGTCAGGCACAACAAAATTTTGGTGTTGGCCTGAATTAATGTGAATAAAAATTGGCGAAAGAGTGCACGCGCTGAATTAAATATAACATTCTTTAAATATTTTTGTAGTGAACCTGAACTTTTGCCTGCTTTGCTTCGGCTTCCAATCAAAAGCAAAGTGCCTTACGAAACAGCCGATTGGAGTTTGACATAGTGATCAATGGTATAAAAATACTCACATATCATACAACGTAAGGCTGACAGCCTAAACATAGCCAAACATAGTGTCACACATTATTTCTGAAAAAAAAATATGTATAACGTTCTTTGGCGTCTTGCTTTTTTATTTAGACTTTCTTTGCATGTGAATACGTTTCAATAGGTGTTTCAGCAGGGAAATAAGGCGTGGTTTATTCATCGTTTTCCTTTATTATTAACTCAGACTACTGTAAAGGCAGCTTTTGAAAGACTGTGGCTATTTATTCAAAGAAAAAGAAACGTTTTAGAACAAATCCTTCACAAAAAAGTTCATGAATTTCGAGTAGTCAAAGGAATTATTGAGGTTTGTAAAGCTAAACAAGACTGTGTGATCTAAGCAGAGCGTTCGTTAAGAACACAAAGAAATCAAAGTTCATATGGCCGTACAGCGAGAGTAGCCTTCACGTACAAAAGCAAAAAGCACTCAAAGAGATATATTCGTCATTGCATGCGCAGCATGAGTGGCTTACGAAGTCCGTGCCGTCCACTGCCTAGCATATTACATCTATAGTGCGAATGCTGTGGACATACGGTGAACTATGTCTTATGCTGTGCACAAAATTCCCAATATTTCGGAAGGCTGAACGGCGCTTGCAGGCAGTCTTGTCGAGTAAACATTCTAAGGACATAATTTTACTTTTGAATTAAATGTTTAAGAATTTCACTTATTCACGTTGCGCAACATGAAAAGAAGTTACATTTTCATATGGGATATAATGTGCTGATTACTTCTGAGTTTCACAAATTTAGTGACGTGTATGCTTAAACAGTGATGTAACGTTTGTCTTAGATATACACAACACCAGTGCGAAAGTTTATAAACATCTGCAGCAGCTAGACCGGTGCAAAAAAAAATCAAATACGGGTAATTGCGAGCACAATTTCATAAAACCAGTCGTATGCCAGCTTCATCAGCACCGGTGCATTATGGATGCGGCACAATGCCTGAACAGCACGTAACCTCATGTGCTCGTAGTCAAATTGCTGTGAAAGGCATAAGATGGGAAGTGATCTGTGATAAAAATGGTAAGGAATGAAGCGTGTCATGTAAGTTTCTACGTTTTCAGGCTTTTTATGGGGACTACTTCGACCATGTACTGCCCTGGTACGAACACCGCCACCAGCCCAACATACTGTTTATCACCTATGAACAGCTCCAGGCTGACACCAAAGGAATGGTTCTGAAGATCGCACATTTTCTTGGTCCGGAACATGCTGCCACTTGTAGGGATGATACTGTTGTTCAGAAAATACTGAGAAACTGCAGTATGGAGAGCATGAGGGCTATTTTAAAAGACAACGTGAGCACGCGGTCGAAAAAGATTGCTGAGAAAGTGTCAGAGAAGTACCTTTGGAGGCTTGACACGACTGAGAAGGCATCCGAGGGGAATGCAGAGATGCACGAAGGTGGTCAATTTGTTCGGAAAGGATTAGTGGGTGAATGGAAAGAATACTTCAC
This sequence comes from Rhipicephalus microplus, assembly GCF_043290135.1. Lineage (NCBI taxonomy): Eukaryota > Metazoa > Arthropoda > Arachnida > Ixodida > Ixodidae > Rhipicephalus > Rhipicephalus microplus. The sequence goes on from NC_134705.1 coordinate 149,067,695, forward strand.
AATTGAACAGATAGCTCGCACGAAGAAGTGGATCAATGAAAGGACTCAAGGAAGCGATGTTATGTCGCTTTGGGATGACCTGCATCTGCCATAAGGGATCACCCATGGAAAGCATAGAACGAGAAAAGCCAATGTAGCATGAACACAGTAATTGCCTTACTCAGTGAACACTTCAGGGTGAATAGGTTGCCCAAACGCGAACAAAATAATGATGTCATCACGAGAAAAGAAATTATTTGAAGACACAACATTCTCAGGTGAAAAAGAAGAATACAACTTTATTTTCAGGACAGCGGTAGAAAATTGGCACTCAGAAGCACGTTGGGTGGGGCTCCAAGTGCAGAATAGTGGTTCATTGCGCTTTTTGTTACCCAAGTTACAGCCTTATCGCTCTCATGCAACCTCGGTATGCATGAAATTACTTTCTTGAATTTCAGTTTATTTCGTTCTACGGAAACTGTTTACGCTACCACCTAGTAGAGTAGAAGTTGACATATATTTACCCTACTTACTGAACAAAAATTTTAGCATTGCATTAAACTCACTGAAGCCATACCCCACGAGCAAGTTTCTAATACTTTCGTATGTATTACATTATAACTTCCGCTATGCGTTTAAGTATATATACCGCGGTTTCTCAAATCTCTCACACATTATGAATTGTGCTGTAGTGTGCAGACAAATATTATCAAAATTAAACGATTCATATATAACTAATCAATAAGCGACTCTTAGCATGCCCTTTCATGAAGGAATGAAGTATTCACATTACAACCAAACTTATCACCGTTACAATTCCAATAAAACTGTTAAACAATCAAGCATGACTGTATTTATTTTTGTCACGACGATGTTGCATTTCGCGATAAATTGCTAGCTTTAGGTTGCCCGCCAATACTTCATCTTGTTGAGATGTAACGCACCGATAACTGCAAAAGAAAGGCTACATGTTTTCTTTAATATAAAACACATAGGTTTTACCCTGAACAAATATGTCTTAACGTGCTTCTTCATGAAATACGCCACTTTGCATTGCTGGAAGAATTGTGAAATTTCTTTTGAAGCAGAGTTGTCGAAGTATGTAGCAAAACAACTTAAAGTGACGGCAAAGCTAAAAGTCGAAGCAGTGGGAGCTCGAGCACCCGCTATGTTGCGGAATAATCTTTTGGTTATTTTTTTAAGAAAGTATAACAACAATTACGTGATTGGCGCAACGACTGTGGATTCACAAGGGTGAAATTGATATGAAACTGGAATTGCACTCTCACTTGCTCAGCGCTGATGTCAGATGATCTCCGGGAAAACTACAAAAAAATGTCACTTTTTGAACATCGTTCTTATATGTGCTGGTGTTCTCCATGACTCCAGGATATATTTAATTCTTAGAAGCTCATCTTATTAACACAAGAACTTGCACAAACTGCTCTATAAAGTTCGTGTAAGACAGCATATAATTAACCCTATTCATACTCTAGGCTTCGGAGTTTATAAGCACGCCTAACATGGTAGCGTAGAGGGCAGCATGTTTCGCAACTGAACTCAAATATTCGGCTTAAACGCCCTTATAACAGAGTCACACGGGGACAAATTTGTAAAGCGAAAACGGCCTTGTATTTAAATTTAAGTGCACATGAGAAACAATAGCTGGCCAGAAATATTTCATATATTTTATATTCGCTCCAATCCCCTTGCTGTGTGAATCGTACTCACATTCCAAATTTCGCAACTAAACCGTAAGCCACACTCAATTGCGCACAGATGTTGCCTGTATTGCAGGAGCTATAACGCTTATTGTAAATGATGCATACTACCGCCATGATTCGGCACCACCTAGAACTACACCCGTTTTACCTACAAGACTGTTCACTAGAGGGCAAATCAATACCGCCGAAGCGGAAAGTTTTTGTATAGGCTGAAACTACGCGCGTATTTCAGATGTCAACAGTGAGTGACAAGAAAAATCGTTAGTGAATTGTTAGTGTTGCTAATTCACAAACCCCACGACGAACATTCACAATAAACGCTATTTAGATGGGCATTTCTCAAGAATACAAGCCAGATGTGTTATTTTACTGCAAACTCAACTCTAAAAGCGCAACACTGTCTTTATTTCCCGATTTTGAAGCAGTCACTCTGGTTCTTGTCTAACGAATGCTTTCGTCTTCGTCTGCAAGAACCAAAAAAAAACAAAAAATTGTTGCGTCGCCTTTTTTCGCACACGAAGAAAACTGGAATGACCGTTTCACTGTAGCCTAAGCGTGCAAAAGTGCAATTTATCGTGGATGACACCCAATTTCGTTGGTTTCTATCTATCTATCTATCTATCTATCTATCTATCTATCTATCTATCTATCTATCTATCTATCTATCTATCTATCTATCTATCTATCTATCTATCTATCTATCTATCTATCTATCTATCTATCTATCTATCTATCTGTCTGTCTGTCTGTCTGTCTGTCTGTCTGTCTATCTGTCTCTCTGTCTGTCTGTCTGTCTGTCTGTCTGTCTGTCTGTCTGTCTGTCTGTCTGTCTGTCTGTCTGTCTGTCTGTCTGTCTGTCTGTCTGTCTGTCTGTCTGTCTGTAGCGAAGAGAGTACGATGACAAAGCCCACGAGCAGGCGAGCAAGCCACTCTGTCAGTAGTAGCACTATAGTCACGAGCTCGCGCTTGGCCAGCTTTTTTTTTTTTTTTTGGCGTCCGCTGCTCTTCGACGCTCTACCCTTGATGCGTCTTGACCTTTTTCGAACTCCTCGAGTCATCGAACAGTCTCACAATCGAAAGAAGTGCGATCTATGAGCATTACGAAGGTTCGGGGAGGAGTCTAAGTAACAGGAGACGAGACGTAGATGAGCGCATTAGGTTATGTACAACACGGAGATACGGCGGACAACGCATGAATGGACGGGTGCCCGTTGGTTCACTGTAACGCGTTGTAGTTCGCCAGTGGCAATTGACAGAAAAGTTTATTCATGCTCGTATTGTACTCTAACCATCGGTGTTGCTGCTTGATGAGTACGCTGCACGTTTCGCGCTGCTTCCAATTCTTGGCGTGACATTGCACTTTTTTGTTGTCGCATTCATTTCTTCGGCCTTTTGGCGAAACAATGCTCCATGAGCGCTTAATTACCTCTGCGAAGACATTTCACTTCCACGTTTTACTTATTCCTAAAAAGTGGGATCAGCCATGTATGTTTTATTACCAAAGCAACTCACGCACGGCGCACCGCCGCTGGGACACCGTCTTCGTATCGTGTGTTCAGCATGCCTTTTTAAAAATTTTACCGACTCATCACACTCACCTGAGCTCGACAAACGCTGCGCCATGGGCTCTGTTATTTTAGCCACGAGACAATGGTAGACGATATTAAATTAACTTACGCTACCTCCGAGCACATGCAATAAAGGCAACATTCTCAACTATTATACTCACCACACCAACACTGTGGATCACATTCGTGGTACATTATGTCGCGGAAGTTCAAACGTTCGCCTCGCACGACTGCTGTGGCATGTACAGACTCACACACGCGCGCGTGGCCAATCACCAAAGACCCGTACACACGGCCGGTGTTCCTGCGTATAAACACGCGCACACACGTGCCACACAAGCGCACACGTGAGCCAATGACGCCCTGTGTTGCATGTAGTCGCTTTCAATGGTCGTCCCAATTCGTTTCTGGGACATCTTAGCCCCGTGACGTCACGTGTGGCTCTAGAAAGGGTACTGCTGTGGCGGCGATGGCGACTGCTGAATATGTGTCCTGAAGCTGCCCGTGTCACAGATGTCTGGCCTAGGAAAACCCAGGTGAGACCAATTGTGACGACTGTTTTAGCATTTCTCGAAGTAGCAGTGTTGTCTGGCTAGTCGACGCGGTGGTTTCCTCGGTGCTGTCTGCTCCGAGGAATCTCACTTGCTGTCTGCTTAGAGGGTATATATATCTGAATAAGAAGAATTATATCTTTTTTTGTTTTTTGGTAGTTGGACATCTGGCTAACTTGTGCAGCACGTCCGTACATTAGAAGTTTCACAGCAAATGTGTTAGGTTCGAGGAGTGCTTTCGGATTCAAACTTGGTGCGTTCGCTGAATACCATCGTATTGTTACCCACACCGCTGACAGTGAGCCCATGCCATGAAGGAAGCGGTGTCACTGTATTGGCGGAACGGCGCGTGTCTGTCGCTCATAAAAAACGCGAAGACCCATTTTGCCAAGGGGCTTAGTGGTGACGCCTCTGGAGACAAGAGCGGAGTCCGGCTGCAAGGGTGGAAGGTGCACTGGCGCTCCTCTGTAGCAACTAAAACCAGCGGCAGCGGTGGCATCGATACAGGCGCCAAATATACTGATGGCCTGGGAGCCCAGCGTTGAAGGCACGTGCCCGCGCGGTGCGTTCTCACGGCTCGGCAACGCCGGACGTCGTACGTTCCGGGAACCGGAGTGAACGAAGTTGAGCGGCGACGACAGGCGGTGGTTCTTCGACAAATATCCGAAGAGGGAAGACTCCATGTCTGCCACGTTCAACGACAGCCAACAGAGAGTCGAGGTTTTTGGATTGTACTGTGAGAGTGTTTGAATGGGGATTTCGGGTGTAAACCCCGGGGTGGTGGGACAGAAGAAAAAAAAAGAGGAACAAGTAAACGTCTCTATCAAACTAGTGTCCAAGCGGTCCTTCCCACAAGGTGCCAGCAGATGAAAAATCTCGTCTTTAGCTTCCTTGGCGGCAGCAGCAAATGTTGCGCAACCAGCGAGGCGAGTGAAAGAACAAAAACGGAACTTAACTGTTGGCTTCATTCGTACATATAGGTTCATCATCATCATCTTCTGGCACGCGCTGCATCCCCACCGAAGCATTCAGTACAAATGGTTGACAAAAAAAACCTGATACGAGTGGCTCGTAATCGGTATTGGCCACCTGCGCATTCTCTTGTTAATACTTGATGGGCCATAGAGGTCAATAGTCGAATTTGGCCAATTTGAGTGGCACTTCGGAGCTATAGATGTTTTACAGTAGGAATGATACGATATGGTCGAGAAGCAAGAAAGATAGAAAGCAGTAAAACTACCGAGAAAGAAAAAAGTAAAGGGAAAGAAAGAAAAAAAGAAGGAAAATAAAGGAAGACAGGCATAAAACAATAGAAAGACACAAAAACACTGACTGAAAAACACGGTAGTGAGAGCAAGGCTAGCCTTGTATATTTGAAAAGACAGGTGCAGGGGCAAAATCCTAGCCAAGCCAGCCCTATCTATCCACCAGCTCTGTTTGATTGATTGATTGATATGTGGGGTTTAACGTCCCAAAACCACTATATGATTATGAGAGACGCCGTAGTGGAGGGCTCCGGAAATTTAGACCACCTGGGGTTCTTTAACGTGCACCCAAATCTGAGCACACGGGTCTACAACATTTCCACCTCCATCGGAAATGCAGCCGCCGCGGCCGGGATTCGAACCCGCGCCCTGCGGGTCAGCAGCCGAGTACCTTAGCCACTAGACCACCGCGGCGGGGCCACCAGCTCTGTTTCAACCCAGGTTTATGCGGCATAACTCAAGCGGTACCAATATTTTTGTTACTGTTCATGTAGACGGACTAGTCTAGCTGTAATTACTGATGAGTGTCAAATGTGTGAAACAGAACTGATAGGTGCCCTATGAAATACCGGCTAACTTACTATGATTACATTGAAACCTGACGCAGCCCATATTTTTTTCAAAAGCTCACGCAATGAGTTACAGGATGGTCGTCATAAAAAAAGTACGTATGCATAAGTTCCATAAGGAGAAGAAAGCGCGCAGTCTAACTTCCTTTACCTCGAAGTATGCAGCGTTTTACATAACAATCAAAAGCCTCTGGACATGTGGCGTCTACGTGGTTAAGCTTCCTAGTTAAGCCCCGGAAACATTCCCATCTTTTCTTGCTTTCCCCGAGCTCTTTGGTCACTTCTCTACAGCCATTTGGAAGTATATCACGTTGTATAAAAAATATTGCTTTGCTAATTTGCATCCGCACTTAAGCAGAACCCATGGAAAGTATATCCAGGCTGACCTCAAATACGTCAACAACTTGGTCTCGTTTTGCGCTTCTCCCAGACGTTGTCACAGTGCGCAAGAAATTGTTTTGTATAACATTTGGAACTGTTTGAGAAGCTCGCATGATTTGCTTTAGTTGTCTGGCACTGTTGGTAACAGCAATGAGCATCACGCAAGGGTATACGCAACAATCAACGGAATATTCGGGTGTGTTTCTACTGGTCAACTCTAATGAAAGAAAATACATATACTACCCTCAATAATTTCTTATGATACTTGGACAAATCAGACTCCAAATTGAATCAGAAAATAGGAAAATGTTTGCTTATAAATTTCTCGTGCCTAGTTGTCACAGAACGAGCGCTCCAAAAAGAGTGCGCCGCCAAATTCTTGCGACGAAATGGCGGAGTGACGCCGCGAGGTCAAAAGAAAAAGAAAAAAAAGAAAACAAGCTCCCCGGGAGCGCGACTCTCTCCCCTCGGAAACGTGGCTTCGCCGACGAACCTCCTCACCCCCCATCGGCGGCCGAGCAAGCACTCGAAATTTCTAGAAGGAAAGAGGCGTGGTCATGCCGAGTTGAGTCATCCGACGCGGAGGGCATTCGAACCGTCTCGCCCTCTCCCCAGCCTTCGCTGCGTATTGCACCGACGAAATGACGAGAACCTTCTGGAATCTCGCGCGGAAGGTATTTAATCGAGCGGCCGAGACGAGAGAGCAGGAGAAGACGGAAGTTAGCGCCAGAGCGCGTAGGGATTCCGCCATGTAGTCGGCGAAGGTTTTGTCCGTAGGGACAAAGCAGAAGAAGAAGAGGATTCCCACCTTAGGGTGAAGGCTCGAGCTACAGGCAAGAGCGTGTGTCTACCACTATCGAGCGAAGACGCGTGGCAACAGCTTTGTGTGTGAAGCCGACGTGTTTGCGGCGAAGAACTTTGAAGCTTGGAAAGAGGCCTATTGAAGACGTGAGGTTTGCTGGAAGAGAAACTTCGGCGAGGTTTCCTGGAAGAGAAAATTCGGGGGCTGCGGAACGACAACAACGCGGGACTTCGAGTGAGTGATTCTCGGAAGAGTATCATCCAGACTTTTGTTCCAAGAACTTTTGGACTTAATAGGTTTTTCTATTTTCTTTAGTCTTTAAGTGTCTTGGTTGTTCAATGCATGCGACTGCATTGTAGTGCGTATTGTTGTCTTGGCCGTTGTTTCGAGTGTGGCTGATTGTACTGTGTAGTACGTTGTTTGTTTGGTGATATATTGTACTCAACTATCGTGGAGAGTGCATACTTGTGTGTTGTTTTGATCTGTAATTATTGAGAATATAATTTCGTTTGTTTATCAACTCTCGGCTCTTACTTGTTCTTTCGGCCACAGCCGGCGTACGCTGGCGCGCCAAATAGGACCACTTCTAAATTGTCCACGCTTTTGTGGTGCGGTTCGGGGGGCCGATACCTCGGCCCTTGGAATTAGCCCGGGGATCACCTCTCTAATTAACGGGACCTGTGTGACAATTAATCTGACGTCTGCGACGAGGACCTTTTGGTGCACAGTGTGTCCAAAGTAGTAGGAAAGAGCCTCGAGTTGTTGATAGTGCTATCGGAATGATTTTGTGTGTTCAGTGTTCTCGTTAACGAGTGCAGGGGAGTGCTCCGATAGACTGATTTAGGCAGATATTTTTTGCACGCGGCAAGGTTTTATTTGCGAAACACAATGGATCGCGAAAAGTTAGTAGCTCTTGGTGAGAAGATGGGTCTTTCTGGCGCCGAACTACGGGAGTGGTTAAGCCAGAAGGAGAAAAAGGCGGTGGAACGAGACAGGTTGGCAGCTGAGAGAGCCAAAGAAGAAAGAGAAGCGGAGATGGCTGAAAGGGAACGGCAGCGGCAGCACGAAATTGAACTCGAGCGGCTCCGTTTGCAACAGCGAAGCGAAACTGCCGTCCAAGCTAGAGTCGAAAGCAGCGAACGGGAAGATCATGGCTTCCGCTTGAACCCAAGCAAGCTGCTCGTAACGTTTGATGAAAGGAAGGACGACCTTGACGCGTACCTTCACAGATTTGAGACGATTGCACAGAGCCAGAATTGGCCGGAACATCAATGGGCAACTGCTTTGAGTACCTGCTTGAGTGGTGAAGCGCTCAGTGTGTACGGTAGGCTGACGCCGACCGATGCAGCCAACTACGCAAAGGTGAAAGCTGCTTTGCTGAAGCGATTTAGATTTACTGTGGAAGGATTCCGGGACAGATTTCGAACAGGAAAGCGCGCTGATGGTGAGACGGCTACGCAGTATGCCGCCCGACTTAGCCATTATTTCGACAGATGGATTAAACTCTCAGGGACAGCGCAGGAGTACGATGAGCTTGGAGAGCTCCTAATTAGAGAACAATTTCTTACTAGTTGCCACCCAAGCATGTCGCTGTACTTGAAAGAGAGGAAGGCTGAGTCACTTGAAGGAACGCTTGAATTGGCTGATCAATTCCTGGAAGCACAAGGTGGAACTAATTTGGCCAAGGTCAAGAAGGAGTGTCCCGAAGATTCGAAAAATTTGGCACCCGAACAAAAGAAGCATGCACCGGAGAGTTGTTCCGCGATGTTTTCTGTGTAACCGAGTGAAACATCGCACGAGCAACTGTCGTACTAACTTTACGAGCTCTACGGTAGTAAAATGTTTTAAGTGTGGACAGACTGGGCACAAAGCAGACGCATGTCGAAACGGAGCGAGTCAAACTCACCAGGTATCCTGTGTGCAAGCGGCACCGAAATCCGGTAATAATGCCGTCACAGATGGATTCGTAGAGTTAAAAAATGGGGAGAAAATTCCTATTGTGGGTGCTGTAATGGCAAAACAGCCAACCGGTGTTACAAAGGGAATGCCAACGCTGCCTGGAAAAGTTGCGGGCAAGACGATTACGGTGTTAAGAGACACCGGTAGCTCCACGGTTATCGTGCGGAGAAATCAGGTACGGGAAAGTGAGTTAACAGGCAAAATGAAACCGGTTTGCCTAATTGACCGTACGGTTCGGATGCTTCCCGAAGCAGAAATTGAGGTTGAAACCCCGTACTTCAGCGGGAAGGTTACTGCTTTATGCATGACGACCCCCCTGTACGACCTTGTCATCAGAAACATCGACGGGGCGCGAGGACCGAAGGATCCGGAATGTTTGGGAGAAGACCCTAAGATAGAGCCCTCGCCAACCCAGCGACCGCGAGATACAGTGGAGGAGCATCCCGTGACGGATCGCACTCGAGCCCAAGGTGAAGCCGCGGTGCAAGGGACCATGAAGGATAAGATGATCGTGTTGAATGAGTTCACGTGCTGGGCAGCTGGACGAACGTCAACACGACCTCAACCGACCGGCAGTGTAAAGGTGACGGAGTCGGCCAACCGGGCCAAATGTAGAGACATGAACAAGCTGGTAAATAAACAGAGAGGACCCGTCGAATGTTATGACCCGTTAACGGTGTCGGAAGTAACAACGATGGCTGAGACACCGCCTCAGACCCCGTCGTTGGAAAGGGCTCGCCGAAAAAGAACGAGGAAAAACAAGAAGAGATCGAGCGAGCACCGCAAGAAAGGACGCAAGCGCAGCTCGAAATACACAGGATAGGTGCTGAGGTGGAATCGGAATGCGTTTGGCAGGGCTGAGTGACATATGTTGTGTTAATGTTCTTGTTATCCTGTGCCACAAGTGTAGGTCGACCGAGTCAAAGTGTTTTGTGCGATGATGTGATGTATAGTGTTGTTTAATTGTTGTAAAGACAGGACTTTGTACCTTGCATTGTTTGCAATGTGTGATGAAGTGTTGTAGTCATGTACCTGTCGTTATATTTCATGTGTTGTGAGATTGAATTACAATAAACAATTGTATCGAGTGATCTATTGTGAATGTGACGTGTCATGAGCGACGGACTATGTTACAGTCTTTCAGAGTGTGTGGTGACTGTTTGCGCTCGTTTGTGCGGTTTTGAATATTATGAGCTAATATTCTTAAAGTGGGGGGCAGTGTCACAGAACGAGCGCTCCAAAAACGGCGCGCCGCCAAATTCTTGCGACAAAACGCCGGAGTGACGCCGCGAGGTCAAAAGAAAAAGAAAAAAAAGAAAACAAGCTCCCCGGGAGCGCGACTCTCTCCCCTCGGAAGCGTGGCTTCGCCGACGAAGCTCCTCACCCCACATCGGCGGCCGAGCAAGCACTCGAAATCTCTAGAAGGAAAGAGGCGTGGTCATGCCGAGTTGAGTCATCCGACGCGGAGGGCATTCGAACCGTCTTACCCTCTCTCCAGCCTTCGCTGCGTATCGCGCTGACGAAATGACGAGAATCTTCTGGAATCTCGCGCGGAAGGTATTTAATTGAGCGGTCGAAACGAGAGAGCAGGAGAAGACGGAAGTTAGCGCCAGAGCGCGTAGGAATTCCGCCGTGTAGTCGGCGAAGGTTTTGTCCGTAGGGACAAAGCAGGACAAGAAGAGGATTTCCACCTCAGGGGTGAAGGCTCGAGCTACAGGCAAGAACGTGCGTCTACCGATATCGAGCGAAGACGCGTGGCAACAGCTGCGTGTGTGAAGCCGACGTGTTTCCGGCGAAGAAGTTTGAAGCTTGGAAAGAGGCCTATTGAAGACGTGAGGTTTCCTGGAAGAGAAACTTCGGCGAGGTTTCCTGGAAGAGAAACTTCGGGGGCTGCGGAACGACAACAACGCGGGACTTTGACTGAGTGATTCTCGGAAGAGTATCATCCAGACTTTTGTTCCAAGAACTTTTGGACTTAATAGGTTTTTCTATTTTTTTTAGTCTTTAAGTGTCTTGGTTGTTCAATGCATGCGACTGCATTGTAGTGCGTATTGTTGTCTGTGCCGTTGTTTCGAGTGTGGCTGATTGTACTGTGTAGTAGGTTGTTTGTTTGGTGATATATTGTACTCAACTATCGTGGAGAGTGCATACTTGTGTGTTGTTTTGATCTGTAATTATTGAGAATATAATTTCGTTTGTTTATCAACTCTCGGCTCTGACTTGTTCTTTGGGCCACAGCCGGCGTCCGCTGGCGCGCCAAATAGGACCACTTTTAAATTGTCCACGATTTCGTGGTGCGGTTCGGGGGGCCGATACCTCGGCCCTTGGAATTAGCCCGGCGATCGCCTCCCTAATTAACGGGACTTGTGACAGAAGTATATCAGTGAGTTTTATATTTCCTAATCAAACCAGTGACGGAAGCTACTATAATCTTGCAAGCCCGCCGTCTCGGGAACTCACGATGCGTGAAACTAGTTTTCAAGGGTGACAGCCTCCCAACTCAAGTAAGAGTTGTTCATTTTCGACACACAGTACGGCCGTTCGTGCCGAAACCTCTTCAGTGTCGGAAGAGCTGTAAAATACGACATGTGAGTGCTGTTTGCAAAAGTTCTGCTGTGTGCTCCCGATGCTCGGAGTCACACAATACGGAAGCCTGCCAGGCATAACATCGCAAATGCGGCAATTGCCAAGGTCCTCACGAGGCGTCATCAAAGCAGCGCCCAAATGTGAAGAAGGAGATGCAAGTGCTGAGGCAGATGGGCAGAGACGGTTCCACCTACAGGGAGGCTGCTGCCACAGTGCGACGTCGGCCTTCACGCCATGGAAACTCCTAGGATATCCTCTGCCAAGGCCAGGGATATACCGCTACCCCATATCACGCATGCGATTTTACGCATGAGTGATATGGGGTAGCGGTGTATCCTAGCGGTGTATCCTTGTGCATGCGAGGTTACGAAGTACAAATAAATGTGCCGTATAGTTACATAGCCAATCGCTATGCAGCCAAAGTTGGCAAGCTTAAAGTGATTCTGAAAACACGGAGGACACTTGAGCTTCGTCTTAACTTCTAGGATACGAAAGTGTAAGCAGTTACCACACGCGTTACCTTCTCCATAAATAGCATCGCACATGGGCGGACTGGGTTCAATGCCCACTCACATTAAAGATTCTTTTTTTGTATGTTTCTTATGTAGTTATTATATTACGGAATATTAGTGATGTGACAAGATGTTACGTGATATTCGTGTTTCTAGTCACATGACTAGTTGATACGCGACATTTCGTGATTTCAGACGCGTTCCTATAGTTGCACGGTTTTATCACGTGCTTTGTAATCATGAAAGGCGTAAAATGAGTGCAGTCTCTTTTTTTTTAAAAACATTCACACATTTCTGCTGTAGTAAAATAAGTCTAGCATTTCTTTTTTTAGTTTAGCAGCAAATAAAGTTATGCAACAAATAAGGCATACTCGTTGAACAAACAGTACTTTGAACTTCATCGAAATTGCATTAAAAAAAACGTTGTGTTGAGCGAACTACACTTTCCCTAGGGAACGTATGTAGTAGTCACAGATTCCCTTATTACGAAGCCCATGCATGAATTGTAACTTTGACTTCTCTTTTTTTTTTACAAAAGAAACTTTATAGTTTAACCTGCAGCTTACAGCTGCTTTTCGACAAAGATGCTAGAAAATACTTTTGTATTGCGAAGGTAAACCCCCATGAAATCGATTTATTATATTGATTAAAGCAGTGGCCACAATCACAACTTTATCATTTTTTACAAGATGGCAATTCATAGCTTTTATCTCTACAACTTTGATAAGATGGCAAGCATTTGATCAGTGGCCTGGATACATCTCTTTCAGAAAAAGTTTAGAGATGTTACGTTTCTATAGATGGTTTTATGAAGCTTGAATAACACAAGTTTGTGACCTACAAATCAACCAGAAATGTTAGCCGTCTGAATAGATCAATATTGCGCACGCAGGAACCTCCCGCCGATAAGGAGCAACAGTGCCGGGGAGCTTCGGTTCACTGCACAGGAGCATCCTAGTATATATACTAGTACACATATCGGTGATCCCATTTCTTCTCCTGGCTGGAGCTGTTTGTGCACCGATTGATCTGGTCGAACATATGTACTCGACCAGAAAAATTGTGAGGTAATGCCTTTTCCGGTCAGCTGGGCTGCTCGGTGCGCCTGTATAACTTTAACATCTTCTGTTTTTTAGCGTCCAGAACAGTCATACATTGGTCCTTATCATAATACTAATTATAACAACCATATCTGTTGTTATGTATCAAAACGATGATATAATTATTACAGAAGCCGTAGTGGAGGGTTCCGAAAATTTCAACCATCTGGTGTTCTCTAACGTGCAATGACATCACACAGTACAGGGGCCTCACGCATTTTGCCTTCGTCGAGATGAGACTGCAATGGCCAGGATCGAACCCTTCACCTTTGGACTACCAGTCAAGCACTGTAGCCACTGTTCCACCGATGGGGATGATGTTTATCATTTTATATATGGTGACTCGCAGATATAGGAAAAATAAGCGAAAAAAATTCACTGCGAAAAAGAAAAAAGACGAAGTTGCAAGATAATAAAAGGAGCTTTATTCTGCTAAAAGTAACCCACACGCCTTCCAGATAACATCTTTGCTAGGAGGTCTTACGATTGTATGTCAGAATGAATTGGGCTAACATTGCCGAATTCTCGGCTGCGACTTTCCGCTGAAGTGCTCCTAAAGTCCTTTAAACGGCTCTAATCAAATAAAAAAATTATATATGTGACATCCCCATGCTGCCACGACTACTTCGCAGCATATTTGCAATAGTTTAATATGCGCTTTTTTTGCCGTTGCCATGAATTTATTGAAGGTTAGAAGTAGAAAGCGCCCTATGGAAGGTAACTTCATCGTAAATAGGAAATACTACTAAACACTTCAGCAACAGACAGCACGTAAAGCGTTAAAAAACAGGGAACTATTTTAGCACTGATTTTTGCACCACAAATGTGGTCGTTATGATGTATATCGGCATCTCACTAAGCCCTACCAGCATATTTTTGCTATGGAATTCATCCTCACTACACACACTATGTCACATTTATGATTACAATGCTAACATGTTTTAACTACTTTAGCACGAAGAATAATGAAGCGTTTTTACAGCCACCTACCACAACCATTGGGTACATATCTCTTCCCATATCTCTTTGAAATGGCCAAAGACGTGGCGCTCTTTGGCCATTTAATGACCCTTGCGCTATAGAACACCACACATCATCATCATCGCATGGTCTTTAGCCTAAAGTGCGCAACGCTAGATGGCGTTTGGTGCATGGTGTCAAGGTTCGCGTACATGCATTTCGCCGGTGATGCTCACAAAGGCGGTAGGGGGGTATGTAGTGTAGTTTAGGCACTTCGAAACACGCATTTTATTTGTTAAATAATTTTGTCAAAGCTACTGCATGAGCTGTAGCATACTAAGCCCATAACTAAAAACACATTGGAGAACTAACAAATAAAATTAAATGGAGGGGCACAATGCATGAGTCGACGTTGTACGAGATTTTAACACACCGAATGGCACCATAGAGTGGTACCTCTACTATCTGTAATTGAAACTTCACTATGTGTAAAACAGAAAAGACTGCTGTATGTGTTTGGCATAATAAACAATACCATTCCGCAAGCACAAAAAAATTAAATACGCATATATTACTTACAGATGATGAGCACGGGGTCATTACAATCCACTACACTATTTTGTTATCACATTTAAGTATTATAAAATCAAATGAAATTGATTCATTGTTCGAAGAAAGGAAAGATAGGAGCTGACTCAAAAAGCTACTACAGTGAGTAGATTGACGAGGCGACAGCCCTTCTTGGGTAGGATAGCAGCATAGACAGAGTGAACCACAGTAAGAGGAAGAACCTGTGCATAATCAACAAATTCACCTCTAGTGTTGCGTTTTTATTGTCTTGTTCATTACCCCTTAGCCATACCTAGGTTGCAGTTAAACTTATTTCATCATAAAGCAAGTAGTTCCTACATGTACAGAGCCACACTGGACAGGTTTGCGGTAACCCAATTTTATGGGTGATCATGCAGTTAGGAATAAGTAACACTTGTACTACACGTATAACATTTCTACTTCAGACCAGGTGCACAGAAAAGAAAGTCAGAATGTAAAAATAACAACAAATTAAGTTGCCCCTGATCCTCCTGATCATAGTTCAGTTTTCCTCCTCAAAAAGCGTAACTGAAACATGTTAATATTTACCTAAACATATTTCCCGTGAAATCTACAGGGGATCAACTGCTACCATAGTTCTTCATAAAGAAAGCAACAAAATACCAATCAAGAAAGGTGTAAGGCAGGACGCAATCTCCCCATTGCTATTTACCGCGTGCTTACAGGAGATTTTCAGATGCCTAGGATGGGAACAGTTAGGGATAAGAGTTAATGGAGAGTACCTTAGTAACCTGCGCTTCACCCATTATATTGCATTGCTGAGTAACTCAGGAGACGAATTGCAGCTCATGATTACGGAGTTAGACAAGGAAAGCAGAAAGGTGGGTCTTAAAATTAATCTGCAGAAAACGAAAGTAATGTACAACAACCTCGGAAAAGAGCAGCGCTTCGAGATAGGTAATAGTGCACTTCAAGTTGTAGAAGACTATGTCTACTTAGAGCAGGTAATAACCGCGGAGCCAAACCACGAGACTGAAGTAACTAGAAGAGTAAGAATGGGATGGAGCACATTTGGCAAGCACTCTCCAATTATGACAGGTAGATTACCACTATCCCTCAAGAGGAAGGTATATAACAGCTGTATCTTGCCGGTAATTAGCTGCAGAGC
Source organism: Rhipicephalus microplus (assembly GCF_043290135.1). Lineage (NCBI taxonomy): Eukaryota > Metazoa > Arthropoda > Arachnida > Ixodida > Ixodidae > Rhipicephalus > Rhipicephalus microplus. The sequence continues at coordinate 149,083,371 of NC_134705.1, forward strand.
AGAAACCTGGAGACTTACAAAGAGGGTTAAGCTTAAATTGAGGACGACGCAGCGAGCAAGGGAAGCCGCGCTGCGGTGGTCTAGTGGCTGAGGTACTCGGCTGCTGACCCGCAGGACGTGGGTTCGGATCCCGGCTGCTGCGCCTGCATTTTCGATAGAGGCGGAAATGTTGTAGGCCCGTGTGTCCTCAGATTTGGGTGCACGCTAAAGAACCCCAGGTGGTCGAAATTTCTGGAGCCCTTCACTACGGCGTCTCTCATAATTTTATGGTGGTTTTGGGACGTTAAACCACACATATCCATCAAATCAGCGAGGAATGGAAAGAAAAATGGTAGGTGTAACCTTAACAGTCAAGAAGAGAGAAGACTGGATTAGGAAACAAAGGGGGGTTAAGGATATTATAGTTGAAATCATGAAGAGAAAATGGACATGTGCCGGCCATGTAGTGCGTAGACAGGATAACCGCTGGTCATTAAGGGTAACTAACTAGATTCGCAGAGAAGGCAAGCGAGTTAGGGGGGAGACAGAAGGTTAGGTGGGCAGATGAGATTAAGAATTTTGCGGGTGTAAATTGGCAGCAGCAAGCACAGGACCGGGTTAACTGGCAGAACATGGGAGAGGCCTTTGTCCTGCAGTGGACGTAGTGAGGCTGAGGATGATGATGATGATTTTTCGTAAAAAGCGGAGCTTCACTTGTGTGTGGTACATCTTCTCACTGCATTGATTTGTTGAGATAGCTGTCGTACTGTGTTCATTCTGAGGGGAGCTTGGGCTAACTGGCAGTTCGTAATGGCGGCCTAAAGATCATGAAGCGTGCCTCTAAAATTAATTTTGCCGCACAAATTGTAATGAATTTTGTATTCACAATACTTCCTACATTTCTTGCATCGATATTCTACTGCCCGCAATACAACGGTAATTTATGGAGAACGTCTAATGGTCTTAGCACGTGCCTACGCACAAATGAGGTGGATTAGGGTGCTACGATATGATATCTAGTACGTCTGAACCATTATTTATAGCTGTGCTGAACACCTTGCGTTTTTTTTTCTGCGAATGTTCCTTTTATTTTGAGAAAAGTGGATCAATTTGTCTGAAGCAACGTGATCATCACAAATAAAAAAACACACATAGGCATACAGCTGCGCATCCACACAGCCTTAAACTAGGTAAACTGATTTCGTCTTTCCTTTTTTTTTTACTTGAGTTCATTGTACTTGCTCTAAGTTGCTGGCCAGACAAAGGGGGTATTTGACCCGAGTGTAATATGGCGACAACAACGCTTCACTAAACAAATAAGCCTTTGTGTGCTAGTTCGAATATTCCGCTGTCCTGAAGAAACATGTGTACCGTTTGGTCAGGCAGCAGTAAACGATATTCCAAAATATAGAGTTGAATAGTATTTACATTTATAATGAGCCTCGTATTCAAAAACAGACAAACTACGTGCTATTTTTTATTATCTATACGCAGCATCCAAAACCCAGAAACACCACTTTCGCTGTAATGTGAAAGCTCGCTAAACACTCGCAGTTGCCCTGAGGCGAATGCAATCACGATACAGCCACAGCCAAAATGGCGGCAGCACCTTTGTGTTGACGTTCTCGTGGAGTGCTACTGGTTAACTGTCTCTGCCACGGCCACCTACACTCATAGCCAGTGAACGCAAAAACAGTGGCATCTGGCCCCGCAGGCTAAAGAACATTCTGTCTCCTGAGCGCTAACTTGATCGAGAGTGTAGCCGCATTGTTGCGCTGTTAAACTACTGCTTTCAATTTTTGCGCCTCATTAAAGCGAATGGAAACAGGCCGTATTTAGTTAACTTATGCTAAATTTCACAGCTGCGTTTTCTCCTCTGAGTTTTGAAAGTATGGAGCGCATTATCTCAACATCAGTGCTTGAGATTTTGTTTTGCTATCATTGTGAATCGGTTCTTTCCGGTGATTATTTTGACAATCAAATTGCTTCATAATGAAGCTTTAGGTGAAAGCATGTCATTAAGGCTGCGTGAATATCGCCTTCCCCTTCCCACAAGCACTGGTAAAAACTTGACTATCAACAGCAAAAGCTGTGGCAGCACCCCAGATTTCAAATTACCGATCATATTTGATGCGCAAAAGTGAAACACGAGTGAACGTGAGACCTGTAGGAGCTGGGAAATTAGGAAGCAGGGAAACTGTCATGTGTGAGAGAACTCTCAGTTTTTTTTCACAGTAAAAAAAATGCGTTTATAGATAGCCGGTAAGCTTCGCGTTGATTTTTTTTTTGTGTGTTTCACACGCTTCACGCCCCGTACAGTAAGAGGAAAGCTTGATATGGCTGAGATGGCTTTTATGCATGCCCTGTTGATTGATGTGGGGGTCTGCATGAAATTATTCAATAAACAACCAGGCGTAAGTCCCGTGTCAAATTTGTCTGGCGTGACTGTTCTTATCACTATCTTTCTGTTTTTTCCCTGTATTATTGTCCTGTATTAGGTATTTAATTTAAATGCATGGGTGTATACATATAGCGGTAGTTATAGAGAAACAGGTGCCTTATTATTGATTGATTAATGGGGTTTTAACGTTCCAAAACCAACCTTATTATTGATACTTTCTCTTTTAGTGCAGATAAATATTATTACAATCACTAAAATACCCTCATAACGTATATATGTATATAAGCCTATATTGACAAGCTCTGAAAGAGACCATCAATAGTATATGTATTGATTCACATAAAAAAATTGGCAGCATATCCACGGAGTGAATGATGGAGAGTGAGTGAAGCATTTTTCCGTCCATTCGTTCTTGCTTCCGTCCGTCCATGCGTCCGTCTGTGTGACCGTCCATGCGTCCATCCGCCCGTCCGTGCGTGCATATGTTCGTGCGTCCGTTCCTGCGTTCGTCCATGCATCCGCCCCTGCATCTGTTCATGCGTCCATCCATGTATCTGTCTGTGTGTCTGTTCGTCCATCTATTCAACACTCCAAGCACCACCATCTCACATCTTTTCATCATATATTCCTCATATAGAAGCAGCGCCATCCAGAGGACATTCCAAGGACTAAACGAGAGGTGGCGCACGCACACTTTCTCACGGTTTGCGCTTCGGGTCTACTTCCCACCTTTAACCACCTCGAGTTCAAGGTATATACTAGTTTGCTGTATTCATGGCACTGCGGCCTAACGCTCACTAAACTTTTCTAACACCAAGGAGGCTACGCCCAGCGAGTAAAACGTAGCAACCTTTTCCCGTCAGATAGTGCTCAATGTACATGCCAATGGCAGCTAATTGGGATCACAGCGTGCGCGTTAACTAAAAGCCAAGTGCTCCTGTTTTTCATTCCCCATTAGCAGTCATTGGCATAAACATTGAGCACTATTTTTTATTGTTCAACAACGCACAGAAGAAAATTTAATGTCCAAAATGTTATACTTGTCACATACGACAACGGCTACGAGGGACGAACGGGTGCCGCTATAAAGAGCTTCGCACCTAAAAAGTAACATAAACGACTTAACTAAAGGCTTTATCAAATGCACTATCGAAAAGCACTTGCCTCTGAATCTTCTTACTTAATCCTTTAGGCCGGCAAGGTCTCTCTTTTTCCGTTTCATGCTCAAAGTATTTCTTTTGCACAGACGTACTTGTGGGCCATGTTTATAGGGTCGACACTCTCCCGATTGTTGGATTGTCGACCGCCTGCTGTTTCTGATATGACAATGCGATCTTTCATTGATGTCAGTCGTCACTTAGCCTTTCCACACTTCAGTGTTGCCACTCATTGTAGAATTTCGTTGCTTCGCGCGTCGCACTAACTGTTGCTTGTGCCAACACAGGCATTGGGCTTTTAAGCACCTGGGTGACTGCTAGTTCTCTCAATAGAGGAAAGAAAAGTCCCGAAAAAGAACTACGTGCTACGCTCATTGCGCACTCGCGGCCGTTTCGCTAGCTTAACATATAGCAAATTTAGTATCGCGTGACGTGAATAGACGACGAAGGTAAATGAGACGTCTAAACATGATGATCCTGACATGCGTGTCATGTACAACATGACTACATGCTACGCTGATAGCAAGCTCGCAGCCGTTTCGCTAGCTTCACATATACCAATTTTGGTGTTACTTGCCGTGAATGGACAACGAACACAAATGCAAAGAGCAAACATGATAATCATGACATTGAAGTGATGTACGACATAATTCACGTCCGCCTTGTAACGTTGCGCTGACATTAAGGTGATGTATATTAGCCTTCCTCATTCGTGCTTCGCATATCATCGATCCCCACGGTATATGGGATCTGCCATTTTCGCACATATGTATTTCAGACAATCCGTATATAACCTGCCTAAGGGGATTGGCGTAAAGGCAAATAAAGCCCGAAAATGTGCGACACTTTTGTGTACACTTACATTAGCGGTTAAATGTAGCAAACCCAAAATGAATGTAGAAAATACTATCAAACATTCACAGTTTCGTTCTGACGTCAAGCCACTGAACATAAAATTCTACACAAACATGAATCGCACATAAGGAATATTGAGAGCCTAATTGAGGAGCACAATAACCGCCGAAATAAACAAAAATGATAAAAATACAGGCAAGGACCACATATGAAAGTAACACATGATAAAAAGATGAATCAAAGGAGGTATGACAGTCGGAGTTTTTAGGAGGAATGTGTGTATCTTCTTTTTGAAGACGCAAATGAAGGAGTTTTCTTCCTTTACTGTCGTCACTGTAGGGCACTCATCAAGGCAATGAGAAATTAGGTCAATTAGTTTTACAGCGAAAGTTGTTATGAGATCTCTTTTCGGGTCACGCGCAGTTGCATGTTGTCCCCCCCCCCCCCCCGCCACCGCTGGTGTCCGTAACCACATCGCACTAAATTATAAAAAAAAACCTCGTACCAATGACACAGTGGGGCTTGAACCCAGGTCCGCTGCGTGCCAGCCAAATACTCTACCACTGAGTTATGCCGGTATTTTTTTTTTCATTGCATTTATTAAAGTATTTGGGCAATAAAGACAAAATCAAGCGAACAAAAGTACAATCAAATCGCCAAAGTAAGCGCTCAAGCGTTACTCATAAACACTAAATGGCTAACACAGCGCGAGTTCCTCACATGAAGAGTTCTTCACATCGTGTTAAACAAACAAAAAAGGGGGTGAGGTCAAACAGTTCTCTAAGATGGAGTACCAGTCCGGTCTAAAGTCTAGCTCATCGTAGATGTTTTTTAGGTGGATAGTCATTTGAATGAAGTGTGCGCTTGAAGAGGTGGTGGGCTCTGCATTGCGGTCTTGCATTCGTGTCTTCCACAAGCTGTGCAAACCCATGAGGAAAAACATATCATATGGTACTTCATCAAGTGTTGCTGGCAGAAGATAACGTATTGTGTGAGAATTAATGACGAAACGTTTTTTCAGTGCTCGCTGAAGGACATCCCAAAATAGTATGGCATCTTTGCAGCTAACAAAGCAATGTTCAATCGTTTCCGGCACATCACATAGACGGCAGTTAACAGACGGAATGAAAATACCTTTTCTTTCTAACCATGTGTTTACCGCCAATGTTTCAGAGTGGAGTTTAGAGAAGAATGTTTTTGAATTCGGTGGAATGTACATTTTGCGCACACGCTTCAACACATCGTGACCAGGAAGATTGGCGTACAGTGAACGGTACACTGGAGGTGGGAAGAGTGTACTCAGTAGGTCCTTATACAGCACCTTGCGCGATACTGAGTATAGGTATTCTACAGAGAAGCGAGCTTTAAGGAACTCAACTGCGAGGTAAACTTCCTGCATGAATCCCCACAAGCATGGGCGTTCCGAGAAGTTGGATGAAACAATTAAATCTGGTAAGCAATCAACAAGTGTAACTTACTTGTAACTCGTTTTCAAACTTGCCTTAGCCAGGCTTGATGTTGGGAAAGCAATCGCGTTAATACGACTTATAAAGCGTCTTAAAACAGCGAAAAAACAATCAGTCGTCGCACAATGTGATTAGCGAAATGAGTGGACCGTTCACTGCCCAAACTCACTACAAAAGCTTCTTCTTGTTTCCCTATTAACTGTGGCACATATCCACTACAGCTATAATTCCTCATTGTCGTCAGTCACTGCAAGCGGTACCAATTGTAAATTGTGCCAATTTGTGCCAATTGTCACTGCATGGACAATTGGCACAAAATTCCTTGCAATTGCTTAGCGGATACCATGCTTCTCAGAAGAATGATGGAAAATAGCATAGAGAATGCCAGCCAACTACCCAAAAGTTTATTATCAATGCCCTAGTTAGTACCAAGCAAGTGTACTTGGAGTAGTTACCCAATGAGTGTTTTGAAAAGGCTCTGAGAGGCCGCTTTCGCTGTAACTGTGCTGCGCCTACCACGCAGGCCTGGCGTTTTTGTGTACCGTAGTAAGTACGAAGCGTATCTTATTTGTAACGATCAAGTGAAAATTGCTGCCGTTGCCAAATAACGGGGAGAACAACTCCTTTATTTATTTTCTATTTCAGTAAAAGAGCGTAGCATTATTGAAACTGTTGTGTCGTAAATTACGGATATGGTCCCGCTGTTTAAACTTTCTCAAAAATTGAGTTTTGTAACATTGAACTTCATAATATATAATCATTGCTGAATTTTTATATCGAATATTAATAATGACTAGCAGTCGATGCAATCAAAAAAAGGAGGGAGGGGGCGTGTGCAAACGAAACGTCAGGAGTTCTATTAGTCACACAGCTCGTTTTGTAATGGATATAAATAGCCGTGCTTAGTTTTTGTTGTTGTTCCACATATCAGAAGGCAATAGTGAAGGTTTGGATGTATTCTTGAGTAATAAATCTGTCTTTTTATTCATACTGGTAATAAGTTGCGTAACGTGTAGGGTATGCCAACTATTCGAGAGATATTTTTCCTTGATAATTAATGTTCCCATACCAGTTCTAATATTTGTGAAAGCAGCAGACGAGGCACTGCGGTTCACCGACGACGCTATAGTCAACACTCGTGTCCCTCCAAGTAAGTCTCCGTTATGGGCGGTGGTGGATTGCCGCCTGACACCCGCTTGTCAGAGTGAGCCATTGGTAGCAGGAGCCGTAGACGTTGTAGGGACTACTCAGACAGGGTCATCGGCTTCGTGACTGGGGTATGTGTAGCCGGCTTTGCAGTGACGAGATTTTTTTGATGAAGAACTAGCAGCGCCAATCATGAATCCGGGCACGTGGAGATTGTTTTTCTAATCTACTAACGTCTTTGGAAAACTGCGTCAGAATGCAACCTACCCTTGGGTTCATCTTCTTCCCTGTGGCGCGTGATTCAGTACCCTGCATCATGCAGAGTGTTCCGGCTTCACGAACGTCATCAACTATTTGTTGAGATAACTATAGCTATCTCCGTTTTCAGTCTGTGGGCTGCAAGCAGTAGGATTTACCCGGTTTACATATCGTTAACATAACCTTCATACTATCTGCGCTCAGCCCAGTTGTATACCGCCTATTATGGCGATAGCAATTTTATAGACACTCTTGGCTGGATCTCGCCGCACGCGTAGGCGTGAGCGTCAGCGTCTATGTCGATGTCAAGCATTGTATATGTATACGTACCAATATATATGAAAATGAAAGAAAGAAAAAAAGATCCAGAAAAAAGACTCCAGTGCACGGTATCGAACGTAGGTACCTCGCACTGTGAATTCGAGGCGTTAACTACTGAGCCACCAAGGGATGACTCCTTCATCGTTTAAACAGCAAGCAATTTATATCGACCACTTACCGCCGTTGGCCGGCATCTCGGAGGGTGGGGGGAACTATCATGTTTTGAGCATTATCAGCAAAATGGCGCAATGATCGCGCGGTAGTCTCACATCTCATGCGTACTTTGGCCCGCGGAGAGGACGAGAGTGGACTGTGTCGCGCGCCCTTATCTCCCGATGCGAAGAATCATACATCTTGGCTGGCGTTGGGGCACTAGAACAATTCTGTTGTAGCTACGGGGCGCACAAAGGTCACTGCAATCGTTGCAAAGCCTTCGTTTACGAAAAGGACGCGCTTTACAGGCCCCGCGAAGTAATAAGCTGAAACGTTTATTCACTTTCATCTGTACCTGTGAGTACGTTTCGTGCGCCATTTGAGCGAGAAAAATGCGGGGAACGTTTTGATCTGCTTGCCATTGTGCGCGTGACCTTCCATTTTGTTGCTATCGCGTTCATTGTTTCGTCTTTGCGGTAAAGCTGTGATTTTTACTTCCACGCACATGTGCACCTTACTAACCTCCAACGCTACTCCTTTCCTCCAGTCACCCCTCCTTTTTCCCTGCTTCGCCAAGTTTCATGTCTACAACCTCCAACTCGCCATCTTCGTCCAATTTTCTCCGCAATATATGAAGATATCCTTACCTTTTGACAAGATCAGTTCCTTTTTCTAACTTTTTCCTATGCTTGCTATAAAATGTTATGCTCTTCTAGGGGCTGCTTTGCACTTACACGGTATAGTCTACTTACGACAGCGCTTTCATCTTTGTTGGACACAAGGTGGGTAGTGGAGGTTGCTCTATTTCTGTTTTAGATAACCCCTTCGTACACCCTGGAAAGTGACGTATATAGGCTGAACATTAGTTTAACAGCTCCCCTGCACAAGAAACGAAACTTAATGTTTTATGAAACGCTCCTTCGTAGCAAACTTCGGATAAACATGATTCCGTTTTCCTGCTCTTTATAGAATGCATGACGCAACTGAACATTCGGCAAATCTCACGCTTTGTAGAAATCGGTTTCATATGAAGCAGTGAGCGAGCGCCTGTATATACTGCGTTTTTATTGTTTTCAAACGAGCGTTGCGATGTGTATTGACGTGTTTTTCTAAATAGAGTAAGCGGCGCATCGTTCCTTTACCAGGCACACCGACGACATTGACGTGTGAAGGTTCGCATATAGTTTCGCGTAACATTGGCACTCATGTTAGAGCCCACACGTCAGTTTTATTGAAACAAAGTGCGCGCTCTGCTGCGATTCATATTTATCGTGCGATGCTTTGATGCACCCTGCACCCGCCGGCACCCAAGCATTTCTCAATAATGCTGGGGCTATTGCTTAGAGAGGAGTTGCTGAGAGAAAACAAATTCTATTGCTGTAACATTGTAGTGGCGCACGTGTGAATGATTGTTTTTTACGACTGATGTTGCGCGCCGTATGAATAAAATACCATCAGTTTCATGTATTTCCGAAAACTTTTATTTTTTGCTAAAAACAATCGTATAATTACAAAGATGCCTTGACAGGATACGTGTCATGATGGTAAATTTTAAGTATTTCATTATGCATGCTTCAGCGATATACAGTTTGAAGGCGCTAGCGCCTTAGCGCTTGTTTTGCAAACATTACTCAATGGTGGTTGCCTCACAGGTTGTTTTTTAAAAAAAATGGCATTGTTTCAAACACAAAATTCTCGATTGGTGCAAATATAGAAATGATACTCTGTTCAGTTCGAGTAAAGTTCTAATCTGGGCCTCCTGCATGACAAGCAGATGTTTTAACGTGGTGACATTTCAGTGCTTAAACTAGCCTAGATAAAGAAAAAAATCACGAGAATTGCATGTAGGAGAATAAGCGTCCTGACAGATATAATATCGTATGGAAGATTTTCTCCAGGTGCTATAAGTCATGTGAATTACGGAACTTGTGGGTGGCTTAATGCTGCGCATCACTGCAGTGTGCAGATGCGGTCATGCGTGTGGAACCCTACGGAATAGCTTAGTGGTCACTTCACCAAATCGCAAGAGGAAGACATAAGGAGTAGCGAACACTACGGAACTTTACATCCTCACACAGATGTCACAGAACGAGCGCTAAAAATGGGCGCGCCGCCAAATTCTTGCGATAACGGGCGGGAGAAACGCCGCGAGGTCAAAAGAAAAAAAAAGAAAACAAACATCCAAGGCTCCCCGGGCGCGTGCTCTCCCCGCGGAAGCGTGGCTTCGCCGACGAACCTCCTCACCCCACAGCGGCGGCCGGGCAAGCACTGGAGTGTTCCAGAAGGAAATAGGCGTGGCCATACCGAGTTGAGTCATCGGTCGGGGACGGCCCTCGTACAGTCTCGCGCCTCTCCCCAGCCTTCGCTGCATATCACGCCGACGAAATGACGAGAACCGTCTGGAATGTGGCGCGCAAGGTATTTAACCGAGCAGCCGAGATGAGAGATGAGGGGAAGACGGAAGTTGCGCCAGAGTGCGAAGGAATCCCGCCGTGTAGTCGGCCAAGGTTTGTCCGTAGGGACGAAGCAGGAGATGAAGAGGATTTCCACCTGACGGGTGAAGGCTCGAGCCACAGGCAAGAGCGTGTGTCTACCGCTATCGAGCGAGGACGCGTGGCAACAGCTGCGTGTGTGAAGCCGACGTGTTCGGGCGAAGAAGTTTGAAGCTTGGAGAGTGGCCTATAGAAGACGGGAGGTTTCCTGGAAGAGAAACTTCGGCGAGGTTTCCTGGAAGAGAAACTTCGAGGGCGCGGAACGACAACAACGCTGGACTTTGAGTGAGTGATTCTCGGAAGAGTATCATCCCGACTTTTGTTCCAAGAACTTTGGACTGGATAGGTTTCTATCTCTTTAGTCTTTAAGTGTCTTGGTTGTTCAATGCATGCGACTGCATTGTAGAGCGTATCGTTCGTTGTCTATGTCCGTTGTTTTGAGTGTGGCTGATTGTACTGTGTAGTACGTTGTTTGACTGGTGACGTATTGTATGTAACTATTGTGGAGTGTGCATTCTTGTGTTTGTTTTCGATCTGCCATTTTTGAGAATATAGAATTTGTTTTGTTTATCAACTCTCGGCTCTGACTTGTTCTTTGGACCACAGCCGGCGTCCGCTGGCGCACCAAAAAGGACCACTTCTAAATTGTCCACGCTTTCGTGGTGCGGTTCGGGGGGCCGATACTTCGACCCTTGGAATTAGCCCGGCGATCACCTCCCTAATTAACGGGACCGGTGTGTGATAATTAATCTGGCGTCCGCGAAACAGGACCTTTTGGTGCACAGTGTGTCCAAAGTAGTGAGGAAGAGCCTCGAGTTGTTGATAGTGCTATCGGAACGATTTTGTGTGTTGTTCAGTGTTCTTGTTAACGAGTGCAGGGGAGTGTTCCGATAGACGGATTAGGCAGATACTTTTTGCACGCGACAAGGTTTTATTTTCGAGTTACGAGACACAATGGATCTCGAAAAGTTAGTCGCTCTTGGTGAGAAGATGGGTCTTTCTGGCGCCGAACTACGGAAGTGGGTCACCCAGAAAGAAAAAGAAGAAAAAGAGAGAGCCAAGGAAGAAAAAAGCAGCTGAGTTGGAACGAGAGAGGTTGGCAGCTGAAAGGGCGAAGGAAGAAAGAGAGCAACAATTGAAGTTGGAATTGGAGAGAGAAAAGTTGGCAGCTGAAAGGGCGAGAGAAGAAAGAGAGGCAAGGGAGCGACAGCTGAAAGAAGAAAGAGCTGCAATTGAAGTTGGAGCTTGAGAAAGAAAGACTGGCAGCTGAGAGGGCGAAAGAAGAAAGAGAGGAAAGGGAACGGCAGCGACAGCACGAGATGGAACTCGAGCGGCTCCGCTTGCAACAGCGAAGTGAAACTCCGGTCCAATCTAGAGTTGAAAGCAGCGAACGGGAGGACCACGGCTTCCGCTTCAACCCAAGCAAGCTGCTCGTAGCGTTTGATGAAAGGAAGGACGACCTTGACGCGTACCTTCACCGATTTGAGACGATTGCGAGGAGCCAGAATTGGCCGGAACATCAATGGGCAACTGCTTTGAGTACTTGCTTGAGTGGAGAAGCGCTCAGTGTGTACGGTAGGCTGACGCCGACCGATGCAGCCAACTATGCAAAGGTGAAAGCTGCTTTGCTGAAGTGATTTAGATTTACTGTAGAAGGATTCCGGGACAGATTTCGGACAGGAAAGCCAGCTGATGGTGAGACGGCTACGCAGTATGCCGCCCGACAGCCATTATTTCGACAGGTGGATTGAACTTTCAGGGATAGCGCAGGAGTACGATGAGCTTAGACAGCTCCTAATTAGAGAACAATTTCTTACTAGTTGCCACCCAAGCCTGTCGCTGTACTTGAAAGAGAGGAAGGCTGAGTCACTTGAAGGAATGCTTGAATTGGCTGATCAATTCTTGGAAGCGCAAGGTGGAACTAATTTGGCCAAGATCAAGAATGATTGTCCCGATGATTCGAAGAAATTGGCTCCCGAAGAAAAGAAGCGTGCACCAGAGAGCCTTCCGCGATGTTTTCTGTGCAACCGAGTGGGTCATCGCGCGAAAAACTGTCGAACGATCTTTACGAGCCCTACGGCAGTAAAATGTTTCAAGTGTGGTCAGACTGGGCACAAAGCAGACGCTTGTCGGAACAGAGTGAGTCAAACTCACCAGGTATCCTGTGTGCAAGTGGCACCGAAATCTGATAATAATGCCGTCACCGATGGATTCGTAGAGTTGAAAAATGGGGAGAAAATTCCTATTGTGGGTGCTGTAATGTAAAAACAGCCAACCGGTGTTACGAAAGGAATGCCAACGCTGCCTGGAAAAGTCGCGGACAAAAAGATTACGGTGTTAAGAGATACCGGTAGCTCCACTGTTATCGTGCGGAGAAATTTGGTACGGGAAAGTGAGTTAACAGGCAAAACGAAACCGGTTTGCTTAATTGACCGTACAGTTCGGATGCTTCCCGAAGCAGAAATTGAGGTTGAAACCCCGTACTTCAGCGGGAAGGTTACTGCTCTATGCATGACGACCCCCCTGTACGACCTTGTCATCGTAAACATCGCCGGGGCGCCAGGACCGAATGATCCGGAAGGTTTGGGAGAAGACCCTAAGATAGAGCCCTCGCCAACCCAGCGACCGCGAGATACTGTAGAGGAGCATCCTGTGACGGATCTCACTAGAGCCCGAGGCGAAGCCGCGGCGCAAGAGACAGCGAAGGAGAAGACGATCGTGTCGAATAAGTTCAGGTGCTGGGCAGCTGGACGTACGTCGGCACGACCCCAACCGACCGACAGTGTAATAGTGACGGAGTTAGCCAGCCAAGCCCAAGGCTATGACATGAACGAGCTGGTAAATAAACAGATAGAACCCGTTGAATGTTATGACCTGTTAACGGTGTCGGTAGTGACAACGATGGCGGAGACGCCGCCTCAGATGTCGTCGTTGGAAAAGGCTCGCCGAAAAAGAACAAGGAAAAACAAGAAGAAATCGAGCGAGCACCGCAAGAAAGGACGCAAGCGCAGCTCGAAATACACAGGATAAGTGCTGAAGCCGAATAAGAATGTGTTTGGCAGTGCTGAGTGCCATACGTTGTGTTAATGTTGTGTTATCCTGTGTCACAAGTGTCGAAGTGTCTGTGCTGTGATGTGATGTATAGTGTTGTATAATTTTTGTAATGAGAGAACTTTGTACGTTTGTATTGTTTGGAATAAGTGATGAAGTGTTGTACTCGTGTACCCGTGGCTATATTTCATGTGTTGTGGAATTGAACTACAATGTAAGATTGTATTGAGCGATCTATTGCGAATGTGAAGTGTCATGAGCGACGGTTTGTGTTACAGTCGTTCAGAGTGTGTGGTGACTGTTCGCGCTCGTTTGTGTGGTTTTGAATATTAGGAGATAATATTCTTAAAGTGGGGGGCACTGTCACAGAACGAGCGCTAAAAATGAGCGCGCCGCCAAATTCTTGCGATAACGGGCAAGAGAAACGCCGCGAGGTCAAAAGAAAAAAAAAGAAAACAAACATCCAAGGCTCCCTGGGCGCGCGCTCTCTCCGCGGAAGCGTGGCTTCGCCGACGAACCTCCTCACCCCACAGCGGCGGCCAAGCAAGCACTGGAAAGTTCCAGAAGGAAATAGGCGTGGTCATACCGAGTTGAGTCATCGGTCGGGGACGGTCCTCGTACAGTCTCGCGCCTCTCCCCAGCCTTCGCTGCGTATCACGCCGACGAAATGACGAGAACCGTCTGGAATGTCGCGTGCAAGGTATTTAACCGAGCAGCCGAGATGAGAGATGAGGGGAAGACGGAAGTTGCGCCAGAGTGCGAAGGGATCCCGCCGTGTAGTCGGCCAAGGTTTGTCCGTAGGGACGAAGCAGGAGATGAAGAGGATTTCCACCTGTGGGTGAAGGCTCGAGCCACAGGCAAGAGCGTGTGTCTACCGCTATCGAGCGAGGACGCGTGGCAACAGCTGCGTGTGTGAAGCCGACGTGTTCGGGCGAAGAAGTTTGAAGCTTGGAGAGTGGCCTATTGAAGACGGGAGGTTTCCTGGAAGAGAAACTTCGGCGAGGTTTCCCGGAAGAGAAACTTCGAGGGCGCGGAACGACAACAACGCTGGACTTTGAGTGAGTGATTCTCGGAAGAGTATCATCCCGACTTTTGTTCCAAGAACTTTGGACTGGATAGGTTTCTATCTCTTTAGTCTTTAAGTGTCTTGGTTGTTCAATGCATGCGACTGCATTGTAGAGCGTATCGTTCGTTGTCTATGTCCGTTGTTTTGAGTGTGGCTGATTGTACTGTGTGGTACGTTGTTTGATTGGTGACGTATTGTATGTAACTATTGTGGAGTGTGCATTCTTGCGTTTGTTTTCGATCTGCCATTTTTGAGAATATAGAATTTGTTTTGTTTATCAACTCTCGGCTCTGACTTGTTCTTTAAACCACAGCCGGCGTCCGCTGGCGCACCAAAAAGGACCACTTCTAAATTGTCCACGCTTTCGTGGTGCGGTTCGGGGGGCCGATACTTCGACCCTTGGAATTAGCCCGGCGATTGCCTCCCTAATTAACGGGACCGGTGTGTGACAACAGACTATAGCCGTGTTTAGCGGTTATATGTACTATTGTGTCTCCGTCTAGACTGAGGTGTTTTAATACCATGCTCCTTTATTGTACGCGCTCTCGCGTGTCTACTGCCTCAACGTACCTTAGTGGAACTATACACACAGGAGGCCTAGAAATTCAACCTCAGTAGATTCTATTTGTCCAAATGAAATAAAAACGAGCAATTTCAGTTACTCTTTTTGACAAGAAAAAAAAGTCAGCTACTAGTTACATATGTTAATCAAAGTTATTTTATAAGAGGAGCGACACACATAGTCATGAGAGCAAACCAGGTCTGATATTGTCAGTCAAAATAAAACAATGCAATACTTTTGCAAAACAATTTTTAGCCATCTTGTCTGGATCATTTCGATGAAATTCAACGCTGATTTTCTTTAAACGTCCCTTAATGTTGCAAGTCTTGCTGAGCTTGCGATTCTTATATTTTTTAGAATTTTATCAGGAAAAAAGTACACGATGTGGCTAGAAAATTTTGGCTGAATAAGCATGCTACCTTCTGTTGATTTCTGAGAAATATTTTTGGCTTCAGCACCTTACACAAAAACGGGACTCGTAAACTTTAGATCAGCAAGACACTGTTGCTCAAAAATCAAAGTTTGTGGTTTTCAGGACACGTGCTGTCAGTGATGAAAGCCTAAATTGCTGTAAACCCATAGTGCAAGATCTGTGAACTTACAAAAAATGAATTTCGTTGGTCAAAACGCCCTAAAGTTTCAGTGATAGGCCTAATAAGTGGTAACGTCTGCAAAATTTGCAAGATTAGCTTCTTTCATTTGCTGGTAAAAACTTTTTTTTCTACAGACATTTGAAGTTTTTTGGAACAAAAATGTTGATTTCTCTTTTGTGAGAGAAATCCCCAGCTTATATGAACATTCTGCAAAAAACGAAAATCACTACATTCCTGTAAAATTCGTGACATTTCATCTGTACTCCTGGGATCACCAAGTAGCACTAATATTTAGGTCAACGTTGAAGAGCCTCACATGCTCAAAATGTTCAGAGCACTCAACTATTGCGTGTCTCGTAATCATGCCGTGATTGCACAACATTGACCTTCATATATCATGAGTGTCAAGCTATGTTTTAAGACTTTCCTTACTGGTTTAATGCTGGATAATCATCTGTTAAACAGGCATGTCTGCACATGTCGTGCTATAATGCTGTACGCCTTCTTGATCTCCTTGCTTCAAAGGACTCCACTTTTTTTTTCAAAGATAAACAACTCAATAACACTTTATTGACGCTGTTAAATGTAGCAGATAGCAGCGCTTCGAAACGTTCTCGCTCTCGGCAGTTGAGCTGCCGTACAAGTTGGCGCTGGCAGGGGGCAGAGTTCGTATGAACGTAAAAGCCTTACTTGTAAGTGACACTTTTTGGCAAAATTTGCCTTAGCAACGAGAACTGAGATGTTGTGTGTCATCTTTGAAGTACTTATACGCTGAATTGCTGTTAATGAACGCTTCCCATATAAGAATTATGTGTTTCAGATTTTATCGTAACTAACGTTTCAAGTACGTTCAAGTGTATTATTTCAAACATGTTTTTCTTTATTGCTTGACTTACCGCAAAACTTCATATTGTAAGAGTACTTGCACTTAGCGGAAAAGAAACAATACAGGAAGTGAAGCTTCTTGAACTTTCCGTGAGTGTTTCATTCATTCTACGTGTGCACAACGTAAATCAGATGTGAAACACATTCGGCGCACACGGCATTACAATACAAAAGATTAAAAAAATGAGTACTATGTTATTTGCGTAAGGCTACTGAGTTTTTCAGCATCTTGGTCTTACAATAATTTCAGCTGCACATCTAGCTGGCGCTAATAAGTGAAAATGTAACATTAGCTTGAACAGTTTAGGTTAGAGTAATCATGTCATGACACATATTTGTCAAGTACTTTCTCCTTGTATTCATGAGAGAAATAGTCACTCTACGATAAGCTATGAAATGGTCTTTTGTTAAAAAGCTTTCTTAAACGCAAGAAGACTTTAAACATGCGTATGCAACATCAAATGAGGAAATTATATTGCAGCAATTAGCTTACAGTTTTTTTGCTCATTCACTACACTTACAGGATGTGCTTAGCTAAGTTGTTTCAGGACGCGTTCAAATAGGACTGTCCCACGACTTGTTTATTGCAGTATTCTGAAGCAGTACTGAGTTCAAAATATCCCAAATTATGTGCGACAGTCTAGGTCGAAAAGTATATAATTGATTTGCAAGCAACATAGATAGAACCTTCTCCCCAGACGCAATCGTAAAACGTGTAGGCAGCTTCCACTTCAACTGTATATCGCCCAATTTACAAAGAGATAAAATTATATAAGGTGATTTGATAGAGAAATTGAATAATAACGCTTTCAAGTTCCACAAAATGTTTTCATGGTCATTTATAGTGAAAATATGCGATTTGGAGATTTTATTATCTTCCTTTAAAGTCTCTTTGAACTACAGAGGCTTCCTATGTCTGACACATTAGCTTAGTAGACGAACAACGTTTCTATCATTGCATCTCACTATTGCCCTCTAATTGCGCAGTAAATCTTAGCGTTTATTCTACAAGCGAGTTCGAAAGCTTCGCATGGTATAATATTCCAGACTCAAAAATACTTTTTCTTTGTTACAGTGAATGAAGTATAATTTAACAGCTCTTACCTCAGAGAAGTTTTTGCCATACTTCGTAATCTGATACAACGATGGCCTAAGCACCTGCATGGTGGAGTAGAAACACCTTTAGCTCGAATCGCCTTACAACAGTTTTACAACTTATAGATCAGCAACATGAGTGAATGCAGTTGTTACCTAAATTACACAGAACTGCCTGGTTTTTTGAAACCAGCCTAAAGTATGACATTTTTTTTTATTGTCAGGTGAATCGTCGCAAATGAAACATGCACCGTTTTGAACTAACAGAGTATCGAAAGTACTATCATGCAAAAAAATAGTGAGGCAACACAAGTGCTAGACGTTTGCACTCCTCACGTAAATGTTATCTTATGTGCAGGAATTTCGGTCACAAATACAATGGACGAAGAACTGTACAAGGACTTTGATGGACTGCGATTGTTAGATTTCTGCAACCAGGAATTGCTCTGCTCGGCAAAAAATTACAAACCTCGACGTGGAGACGTTATCTTGGTTTCATATCCCAGGAGTGGCAGCAACTGGACACAATTCATAATTTGGAACATAATCACAAGAGGCCAGCAACCTAAAGATATTGTTGAACTGGAGCGGATGTCACCGTTTCTTGAAGTAACGGGGGCCGCAGCAGCAGAAAACCCATGCAGGATAGGCCCCATAGCAACTCACTTTCCGTACAAAATCTTTCCGCCGGTCGACCGGGCCAAGTACGTCGACGTGGCCCGAAATCCCTATGATTGTGCCGTCTCCGTGCACCACTTCCTGAAAGGCCTGACTCCAAAGAAATACGAGGATGTTTCTTTTGACAAGTTTCTCTCCCTTTTTGTCTCAGGAAAGGTAATCTTTTGAGTTTGGCTCAGTCACTTCTTGAACTGTATAGACACATAGAGGCAATACGTTTCTCTATTTAACGCATTATGTGGTGGTTTGTTGTTCTAAAGAACTTGAAAACTTGAAAACCACTGGCCGTGAGATATAGCCATCAAAAAAGCATGATTTTATGTTCAGTAAGATAACCAATTAATATTTTTTGGAATAAGTAAAGGCCAAAGCTTGAATTTTAAGAGCACGACAGCGCATAACAAGTCATACAAAACGAAAAATCGGTGCTGGCCTCAATCAATGTGAACTGAAACTGACGAAAGTGCGCTCACGCTAAAATTATTATAATGTTATTTAGTTTTTTTTTGCAGACAACCTAAATTTTTGCCCGCTTTGCTTTGGCTCCCAATCACAAGCAAAGTGTCTTACAAAATAGCCAAATTCAATTATTCATACAGACGAATAATATGAATATACTCACAAATCGTACCACGCTAGGCTGACAGCTTAAACATAGTGAAACCCAGCTCAATTCTGAAAAAAATATGCATGACCTTTTTTTTTGTTTTGACGTCTACATCTTTTATAAAGATTTTCATCACATGTGAACACGTTTTATTACGTAATTCAGCAGAAATATAAAGCATGGTTTATTCGGCACTTCCCATTTTTCGTGGCTGTATGTACTGAAAAGCAGTTTTGGATAATCATGGCTATTTTTCAACTAAAGAAGAAGCCTTTTAGAATAAATCTTTCGCGAAAATTTTAAGCAATTTGAGTTTTTAAAGATAGTATCGAGGTTTGCAAAGATAAACGAGTTCGCGTGATCTGAACAGAGAATTACCTAAAAACTAATACAAGCCGAACAGTGCCAGTAGCCTCCGCGTATTATTGGGAAATTGAGAAAAGTTGAGAAGCAACATGCACTCAGAGAGAAACCTTCGCCATTGCATGCGCAGCCTGAGTGACTTGTGGAATTCATGCCACCTACTGCCTTGCATATTACATTTAGCGCGAATGCTGGAGACTCTACAATAGAACAGTCTTAGGCTGTTCACATAGTTCCTAGTGTTTTGGAAGAACCAACGGCGCTAGCAGGCAGTCTTCTGTGAAGTACATATTCCTATGATAATTTTTTTTTGCTGTTGAACCAAATATTGTAAGATTTCACCTATTTACGTTGTCCAACATGAAAAGAAATTACACTTGCTTATTGAATATGATGTGCTGTTGCGACTTTTGATTTTCGCAATTGTACTGACGTCTATGCTTCAACAGACACGCAACGTTTACTTTCGATAATAACAACACCAGTGCGACAGTTCATAAACGTGTAAGGCAGCTCGACCGGCACAAAATTCAAGCACACGTAATTACGAGCTCAATTTCAGAAAACCAGACATATACCAGCTTCATCAGAACCGGTGAATCAAGAATGTGGCAGAATAACTGCACAGCCTGTATCCTCATCTGCTCGCCGTCAGATTTTTGTGAAAGGCATGAGATGTGAAGTGATGTGGAACGAAAAGGGTGACGAATGAAGTAAAACATTTATGTTTCAATATTTTCAGGCATTTTATGGGGACTACTTCGACCATGTACTTCCCTGGTACGAACACCGCCACCAGCCCAACATACTGTTCATCACCTATGAGCAGCTCCAGGCTGACACCGAAAGAATGGTTCTGAAGATCGCACATTTTCTTGGTCCGGAATACGCTGCAACTTGTAGGGATGAAACTCTTCTTCAGAAAATACTAAAGAACTGCAGTATGGAGAGCATGAGGGGTATTTTAACAGAGAACGTGAGCGCGCGGATGAAAAAAGTTGCTGAGAAAGTTTCACAGAAGTACCTTCAGAGGCTTGACGCGACTGAGAAGACACCTGATGTGAACTCAGAGATGCACGAGGGCGGTCAATTTGTTCGGAAAGGATTAGTGGGCGAGTGGAAAGAATACTTTACAAGTGAACAGATTGCTCGCACGAAGAAGTGGGTCACTGAAAGGACTCGGGGAAGCGATGTCATGTCACTTTGGGATGACCTCCGTCTGCCTTAGATAATCACCCACAGCAACCATAAAACGGAGAAAGCCAACCTAGCATGAACACAGTAGTTGATTTGCTCAGTGAACACTTCAGGCTGAGTAGCTTGTCAGAACGCTAGGGCTCCAATGGCTCCAGAACTTCTCATGCAAGTAACAGCCTTATCGCTGTCGCGCAGCCTCAACATATGCAGAAAATTACTTTCCTAAATTCCAAAACTACATCGTTTGACGCTGAATATTCACGCTACAGTTCAGTAGAATAGAGCTTCTCAATTAATCACCACATTTGCTAAACAAAAGTGCTACCTTTGAATTAGACTCCACCTACATGCCCCACATGCAAATTCCTATTAGCTTCGCACGTATACCATCATAGCGTACGTGATGCGATCACAATACATACACCGAGGTTTCTCCATTGCTTTACACAGTATAAATTTCACTTAGGTGTGCAAAGAAATAATATAAATCTTAAATACTTTTTCACTACTCAATATCTGGCACTTACCACGCTCCCTCGATGAGGAGATAAGTGTAAACATTACAAGCATCTATATTACTGCTAAAATTCAAATTTAAATTCAAATTAACCAATCGAGAATGACTGTATTTCTTTGAGTAACGACACTGTCGCATTTCATACCAATTAGTCTGCACCTGGTTGCCCGCAAACCCCTAATATTACAGAGATACAACTCACCGATCACTGAACTATATGGCTGCATGCTTGCTGCATTACAAAATACATGCGTTGTACGCTGAACAAGTATGCCTCACAGAACGTGTTTTTTTATAAAACTTTTCATTCTACATCTCTGCAATAATTATGGTGTTTTCTTTTTAACTCAAGGTGGCCTAGGAGCATTGGAAACCCACTTAAAGCAACTGCAGGGCTAAATTCCCAAGTAGTCAAAGCTCAAGCACTCTGCTATATAAATGGCGCAATATACTTTTGGTTATTTTTTAAAGAAACTACAAGAACGTCACGTCACTGGCGCAACGACTGTGGATTCGCTAAGGTGAAGTCGTTGTGAAAGTGGCATAGCGCGCTTATTTCCTCACCAGGAAAGACAGATGATCTCTCTAAGGACCTCAAGAAAAAAATCGTGTCTTAAGTGTTGTTTTTATATGTGCGGTGTAGTCAATGACTCCACGGTAAGTCTCATTTATAGACGTTGAAGTAATTTAATTCACTTGAATTCCCACTAACTGCTCTCAACATCGCGTGCCTGGTGCAATATCAATTTGGCCAAATACCAACTCCATAGGCTTGGAAATTCAATACACCTGCCGTACTACAAAGCACTACACGTTTCGTCGCAAGACTCAAATATTCGGCTTTAACGCCATTCTACTTTAGTCACAAGGTGATCGAGTCCGAACGCAAAATAGACCAACTTGGGGCATGTCCGCGGGCGAGAGTGATCACCCCTCTCCCCATCATGTATGCATTGTAATTGCATTGGCGCGTTCGCAAGTAGATCACCAAAATTCGACTCATTTTTAGTGCCAGCACAGCCGATTACACGCAGAGTTTGCTCGTTTTGTTGGAACTATAGGTTTAATTCTGACAAAGGCACTGCTGCCTCCACGGTGCGGCTTCAGACAGAACTATCGCTTACTGTTTTGCCGATAGCTCACTAGAGGGCAAATAAATACCACAAAAGTGGGTCGTTTCTGTACAGGTTGAAACTGCGCGCATATTTCGGATCTCAACAATGAGTGCCAGGAAAAACCATACGCGAAATGTTTGTGCAGCTAACCCGCATACGCAGCGACGAAACGATAAATTAAAAGCCGTTTAAGTATGGACGTGTGGATGGGTGATCTCGTAGAAGCCTGCATAATTTGGTACATCCATGCCAAAGTTGTCATTGCAGGAGGTTTGTGTATGATAGGCATAACATACAAATAACGATGTGAGTACCCTGGCACGCTTGCAGAGTACGTGAATAAGCCTTTTCTCAGATTCATGTGAGACACGTACGGTGAACCGCACGTCACGGGCCATGGTGTCACAATATGTGCCGCCGCTGATTCGCAGCCTATAATAATACCTTCCTCATAGGAATTGCATTTTTTTACACATCAGTCAGAGGTAAGGCAATGGTTTTACCAGCACTTTATTGTGAGTTTTTTTTTTAACACGAAAGTGCTTTAATGCGGGCTCTCCAAGACTAGCTGACATAACTGACATAACTCTTCATGGAAATCAACAAAAAAGCAAATTATGAGGAGGCAAAAAGAATATTTCTGGTAAGCTGAGTGAAACCCACCATCTCTAACTCTGTGACAAGAGAAAGCAGGCATGCTATTCACAGCTGTACCTCTTTACACTTTCTCTGGAGAATTTAAAAATCTCTTTTAGCGCAATACCCTTAAATTGGATGTTTCGCGAAAACTACAACGTCAGCGCTGCTATCGGTGTCAGACTCTTTGGCTGTGAGTGAGGAATCGCGTTTTCTGCAACCAAAAAGTGGACAAAGACAGAAATAATAAAATAATTATTAAAAGCTTCTTGGCTCTAATGAGGATTGAACACAGGCCCTTTTCGTCGAAAGCAGGTGCTTACCGTACAGCCATGTGGCTACTTGGAATATGAGTGAAAATAGCTTTCTTGCTTTACAAACACGCGTGTTCTGTAATAGAGCGTGGGATTGGGCTTGTTGGAAATCCATTAATAAACTTCTCAGCACAAAAATTTCAGACAACAATCGCAAGAGACGAGGACGAGCACAGCTTTTCAACTGTTAGCTCTGAGACGCACATATATATGTTACGAAAAAGAAGATAAAATCACTTGCTTAAAAAAAACAAAAAAAGCAGTACACAAAACCTCGTCCTTGGCTCTTGTGTTCGTTGTCTGAAATTTCTGCTGAGAAGTTCATTAAAGCATTGTGTATACAGGTTTCACAATGCATCATGTAAAACCACAGTAATATTTCTTGAAACAAGCATACATTGGTGTCAGGCGTTAGAACATATGATTATTATAACGACTTCGTGATTTAAATCCGGCCACCCATTACAAATGCATACGCGTTATGGCATGTTTTCCCTTAAGAACGCGTTGTTGCTGCATAGCAAGTTCCAAAACATTTTCCAGCGAATATTTTCGATGACTTAAATTATTTCACCATTTGATAACAAAGAAGGCAGCCATACGTGAAATGCTTACGGAAACAAGCCACTTTCCGATTTGTTCATCACAATGTAGTAATCCACTGTTTCCACTTTCTAGTAACATCTTACAACACATCGTACGTAGCAAGAACGCACTTGGGACACAATATTCCTAGTCCGTCGAACTCTTAAAGGCGAAGTTTTTAAATTGGGGGGCTGTAAAAACTGCGGTGGTCGAGTTCCTGGCAGCACGGTGAAAACTCAGCGAGGCGGGCAAGCTGCTGAGGCAAGCACACATAAGGTAACGAGAGAGGTCAGGCGAAGTCCAGCTCACGAATTCGCAATTATGCAGACAGGCCTAGATGCTGCGAGACCACAAAATAATTACGTGGTCTGAAGTGAATTATGCAGACATGAACCACAGCAGATGCGACTGTTCTACGGGGCGACCATCTTGTGCTACGTGCATCACCGTCTTCTTTTCTTGGGTCGGACTCTTCTGGTCCGCACTAGCACACCGCAACCTCACGTAATGTATCCGGGATGCCACACAGAATAAATAAAATCACAGCATGTCCAAGAAGTCCATGATGTCGAGCGGGCAAAGTTTAAGGGGTTCATTTGGGTAAGTATCAATTCCCCGTACATTGCCCACTCGATCACGTATACGAGTGAGTGAAACAGTCTATGGAGTGTATACAATGTTATGTTATTAACGCTACAGCTTTAAAAGAGCTTCTTCCGCAGAAATTCTGGTCTGGGTGTCGGTGTCGGTGTCAGCGTCGTTGGTTGTGAGTGAAAAAGCAGCATAATATGCGTGACTGAAAAATCTAGAATTAAAATAGATAAATGATAAAGAATTTGCAACATAGTGGGGACCGAACCAGGGTTGATGGGGTCCGAGTGTGGATCAAACCCGAGTCGTTTGCGGCGCAAGCGCATGTTCTACCACTCTGCCACGCCTCTGCATGTGAAAACAGTGAAAATAACTTCCTCTTCTTGGAAATGCAGTGAAAGTAGCTTTCATGCTTCAAGAACACACGCGCCCTGTATACATGCTTCACAATGCAACATGAAATATTGCAGTAATAACGCATGGTCAAGTGTCCATTGCCAACGGAAGTCAGGAAGGAAGGAAAATAGGAGGAAAAGAACGGCAGGGAGGTTAACCAGCCTATAGATCGCCGGCTCGCTACCCTGCGCATGGGAGGGAAATGGGAGAGATGAAAGATAGAGAGGAGAGAGAGAAGAGAGATAAACAGCGCACATTCAGCAGCACACGTGCGCATGGACGTCAGAATATGTGATTATATCAACGACTTCGTAGTTGAAAGCCGGTACCCCGCTACGAAACGCACAAACTCTACTGCGCCGACTGCTTTAAGGTCATGTAGTGGGTTCATAGCACATTCGAAAACGCTTCATGCACCAAGTGTTTGAAGTAGGCACTACGAACATGGTGTCACTATTGCGTTCAACTCCTAAAGGCGAAGCTAAATCAGCTAAAATCACATCAAATATAAAATTAATTACCACAAAAAACCGATGCAAGACATAACAAAAGGCTATATGGTTCTCCTTATGTATACGGTTTTGTAATTTTGTCGAAATAGTTTTCTCGGTTGTACTGAACACTATTATTCTATAAAATTTTTGCGATCAATGTTAAACAACGAAGTACTTTCAGGAAACACGTATTTCCAGTTCTGTAAAAATTTGGACGTATTGAGGGGTTTTTCAACTATTCTGCTTTAGTTACACTTAAGAAAGCTACATCTCGGCATTTTCTAGATGAACGCGATGGGGCTTGGGATCACATTCGCGTCGCCCTCTGCTTCAGTTGCAACACTTGGCCTCTTCAGTGGCGCCGAGTGGAAGGGGGAGGGGGAGGCAAGGACCATCTGTAGGCCTGACAACTTCTCTTGTAATTATTCGTGGGAAGCCTACTGCCCGCGTGGTAGCGTAACTCTCTTGTTGTCACAGTAGAACATTTCGTGATGTAGTGCAATACCAACTGCACGTATGCAAGACAATGAGCGCACATCTTATCGAAATACACTTTCTCCCTGCCTGTTGTCCTGAAAGCTCCACACCTATTGATGTTGTGACTGATGACGGCAATATTATATTAAGGATGAGCTCTACGTAATAAATGGGCATTATTAAACAACTTCTACTTATGGTGCTCACACAACTGTAACGTTACGTGTTGGACTGTACATCTACACTCTATGTAACGTACGTTAACACTGAAAGAGCACAGTCGACACAGCGCACTGAAGTATAAATAAGTACGCCAGCACCTTCAAGTAATTCCTGCACAAAAGTGCAGTAATGATAATCGTTTGCAGGCTATTGGACGTCAGAAGACATCAAAAGTTTTCTGTAAGTGCATGCTTGGACACAATGGTAATGTGGAACATGAAATACACACTAAAGACACAAAATACTTTTCAAATATTCAGCGAATCATCATCAGAATCTTCCGTATACAGCTGCAACGTTTGCATTTAGAAAAGGATGCCTCAGAAAGCCAATCACATGGAGTTCTAACAAAGATGACAAACTTCCCCTCTACTTCTCGCTCACATTTTACTCAGCAATGAACCTGAACCCTTAGCTCGCACCCTGTTGTGCCCTAAGGATGTGTATTTCAACATCGAAAATTTGGAAATAATGTCGGTACTACCCGTGTTTTCGGTTTGCAAACGCAGTGATTCTGGATATGTGGGCTGACATGCCAAATGTGAAGATGTCAACATACGATAAGACCTCCAGGAAAGATTAAGGCCTTAAATATTTTTGCGGCGCTTGAAATTCAGGTGTGCATTGCTCCTCAATAAATGCATCAGGTCTTTGAACGCTCAAATTTTATATTGCTTGATTTCTTAGTTGTGATTTACTGTAGCGTAAAGGACATATCACGAAGAATGGGAGAAAAAAAGCGATGCCGTGTTACCGAAGGTGCGTTTCGTGTTAATGGGCTGTTGGGTGCTATGTTACCCGCGGTGAATGTATATCTATCAGTTGCCAGTGTTTCATTAGAGCGCAGTAATATTTGCATTGCTAATCGACATCTATAGGTTGGTTGGCGACATTCGCACTGTAGAATGGTTGTGTGTTGTGTGTCACTTTTCTGTGCAAAAGCTCACCGCAATCTAACTATTGGTATCTACAAAGCTAAGTGAAGCTCACAGGGAAGACTCACAAATGATCACTGGCACTGTGCACATGAGAAGGCATTCGAAGATACACGTGGGAGACGTGCAGGTGTACTATTCATTCTAATCCCTTGTCTCACGTACGTCTTAGAACGTAAGGGTGAAATACTGAAATAATTACGAGAGTTCTTTATAGCAGCTTTCAAGAGTGACTCCCGTCCTGTGTTTTTAAAACTATTTTGCGCAGCAGACAAGTAGTGTTCATACCTTTTCACCGAAAGCTAGATTGAAAAAAAATAGCCGATGACCTCGGCAACACAAGTATAATTGAGATCACATAAAAAACACATTTGTTTCAAACATACAACTTTTTTGCTGTTAAATTACAATGAAAGTGTACGACTTATTTTGTAAGCCTGCATACACGTATATGCTATTCGTAATGAAGGGTTAGGGAAGCATGAATTGACACCTTAAGGCAGTTTTTCAAGTTACTTTTTATGACAGTTTTCGTCGATTATCTCACAATCATCATAGTAGTGCTTCATATCTTTATGCCCGGCATACTTGATATATTTATCCCTGCATGCTTTTTCTGCACTGTTAGGATCTGTTGTACTAGTATAAAGATAGTACTTATTTTCTGAAAGAAATAGAAATAGTTTTGCTGAAAAAAAAACATGCCCGCACAAAACGAATGACATTAAACAATAAATTCATACTTTCGCTGTACGCATATTCACAATGTATTTTTGATCTACAAGTTTCATTTCCTATCATGTCATCAGCATAAATATCTTGATCTGTCTGTATAAATTTTTTGCAGGGTTTCTATAAAACCAGTTGGCATTAAAAGGCTTTGCACGAATTCATTACCGTGCTGATTTTAGTAGTCGAGCCTTCTAAAAACATGTGAGCTAGACATTATGGCGCCACACGTGGTCAGAAATTCGGAGTAAAATTCAGTGAGAAATCATTCATAGTTGCTGCAAATATGCCCCCATAATTCGAAATGACTGCGTCATAAACACAAAGTACACAGCTATTAGCTGATTTGGGCATGTGAGCTTCAAACCGGATGGGGCCACCACCAGATAGCGCGACCCACCCACGCTAAAGTCGTTTGTCTTAGAAATACGTGCTGCATGAAGTAACACTAGCACGTTTACCGAAGTGGATTGCCGCATTCCTCCTAATTCGACCTCAGTCAGAGCCTTTTGTCGCGTTGGCCTGATATCTAAAGTACTCGGTCACTGACCCGCAGGTCGCGCGATCAAACGCCGGCTGCGGCTGCTGCATTTTTGATGGAGGCGCAAATACTGTATGACCATGTGCTCATATTTGAGCACACGTTGAGGAACCCCAAATTATCGAAATTTCTGGGGCCCTCCACTATGACATCTCTCATAACTATATGGTGATTGTGTGTCACAGGGCTAAAATTGCCACATTGTGCCACAGGGCTAAGACACTGCCGCACTCCTGCTGCAACTTGAAAGATCACTTGTCGTACAGAATCATCTAAAACGGCTATTTAGGTGGTGTATCACGTGGTGAGACGTAATTTCGCCGAAACAAAGCGTAAAAGATGAATCTTTTTGGGTACACAAGAACAGTAGTGTTACCATGTCTATAACGGTTGCAGTTCAAGACTACGCAGGGCTTGCTTAAAATATATATTAAATCCGCGAATTTGTTCAGCTAGGCTGTTCGTACTGACTTCATTCTTCTATTTTTCTAGTGATTACATACAACTAAAGACTACATTAAACATAACAGGGCAGCCAGTACAATTCAAATGAGATTTGAACAACATTACAATGCACGTATGTGCATTTTAGAGAGGACATGCGGTTACTAGGTGACTGAAAAATAACCTGGAAATTTACCACCGCCAATCATTGCATGCTCTGGGATGTTTTCCCTCTCGGAGAGAACGTTATTTTCTTTTTTTTTTGTCAACGCATTGAAAGCAGGGGTAACTCAAGTGTGAACCATCTTGACAATCTGAACCGCTTCAACTATTTCCCCAACTGGATAAT
This sequence comes from Rhipicephalus microplus, assembly GCF_043290135.1. Classification (NCBI taxonomy): domain Eukaryota; kingdom Metazoa; phylum Arthropoda; class Arachnida; order Ixodida; family Ixodidae; genus Rhipicephalus; species Rhipicephalus microplus. The sequence continues at coordinate 149,112,041 of NC_134705.1, forward strand.
TCATCCCATGGGAGAAAACCGTGACACAGCCTTCACACGTTTCACAGTGCATTGGCCATGAGCAGTCTTCTACCAGCGACAAAACACCTGTGTGGGGCTTCGTGAGCGTTTACTTATTGCATCTGCCCATCTGGTTAATTTATAACTTTCCGCACGCAAGTACAATGATATATGCACGTGTATATTATAATTGTCCAAGCCAGCGGTCATTTTTTGCGCCTTTCCTTCAATGACGGGATACCTTCACGGCACAATCGAATGTATATATCTGTCCTATGTAACCCATTAAACCTGAAATGAGTTCTCGTACCTCACCTGTGAGGTACGGTGTAGCTTGCCGTCGTGCCTGTGGATGAATGCATTTTGCACGCTAGGGGAACTTCGCCGCTGCGAAACTACAATTACTGGAGTTCATTTTCCGTTTCTTCGCGCATTCTTAGGCACAGAAGTAGAAGTAGCATAAAACATATATTGAACAAACAGCTTTTTTGTAATGTGACTAGGAATTCTGTATTTATCGGTGTAAAACAATTTACAGAACTACAATAGTGTGCGAGATGCATCTTAATGTCTAGTTTACGGCTACTTAGGATTCATTCAAAAACGATGCCCAAACATGATACGCAACATATAGAAAAGTACACAAAACAAACATTTAAAAAAATGTAAATTATTAAACAAGCGTTGCGGAAACTTTGTGCAAGCCTTAAATTGTTTTGAATTCTAATTAATATTTTATGGGAAAGAACTGTATTATGTTTATTGGTATAAACATGTTTCTCCCCCAGCTTATGGGTGCCGTGCAGCTTCATTTATTTTGGTAGAGACAAACACACTTATTTCTTTTTTGTACAATGAAATTCGGGAAGAATTTATCTACAAACGAAACGCCATATAACGGCTAAAATAAATTCCGGATAATAGTTGAGACGCAACGTACAGAAAAACTGATTTCCAAAAACATGTTCACCATCTGTAATCCTCAAAGATGTGCTCATACTTAACGTGCACAATAAAAAACAACACTGACATCAATTGAGTGTGAATAAGTAGTCAGCTTTCAAAGTGTTGACTACAATCAAGGAGAACCCCGTTAGATAGCTTAGAGCCGAGCTAGCAGAACAAGCTAACTTGGAGCCAAGCTAGCTTGTTCTGTCGATAGTCAATGGGGTTGAAAGTTATGCGCACCAATGTGCATCCCTAAGGGTGTATTTTATGTACTGACAGATCAAAAATATTTTTACCAAGACATAATTGGGGTAGACAGCCTTTTACGGCTGTCCAATGGTTTTGGTAGAGATAATTTACTTACTTTACTCAAACAGGTAACTTAGCAGCTAATATAATTCCAGGTGTTGAACATAAGTCGAATATTGCCCTCACCCACTGGTCACAACTCACACTTACATGTTAAACTTGGCGGGAAAAAAACAACAGATTATAGCTGAATTTCCCTATTAACCCAGAAAAAATATCCCTGAGTACATCACGTAAAATGTTGCTTAAACTAATAATAACAGACACAATACCGGATGGATGTGAAGACAAAATACCCCTAAGGGTCTCTGAGGTGTACTTCTTTAGAGCGATGTATTGGAGATTAATTCTTGAAGCCAATGACTCTAGGAGATATATCCCGAGGCGTACGCTAATGTGTGCCCCAGACATTGTCACAGCATAGCATGCACTTCGTCTTGAAAAAACTGTCGTCAGTGCTCCAACGTGATTATTTACGATATGTCGGACCACATGCTTCTTTTCCAACCTAATTTTTGCAGCGATAAAACGATAAGAACACTACTGTATTGACAAAACAAGTCAAGCTTCCTCGTTACACCTGACTTATCACCTCAGAAGCAGCAAAACATCGCTGACTGTTTTTCTGGAAAGATATTCTCAAACTGACTTGACCTGAGAAATGTTTTCCGTTTCAGAATAATGTTCTAAGCACGTTGAAAATGCTGTTGTAACTATAGTTAAAGTTGCTCTGAACGCAAAAAAATATCTGCAAGAACGACAAAAATACATGGCTGATTTTATCTAAGGCTTTGCATTAAGTTTTAATACAGCGAGACATAGAAGACCTCGTTGTCATAAATAAATGCACACTAATACAGCAGCCCTTTGATGTCATTCAGCACACACTACTGAGAATTCTGAATTGCGTAGGTGCTATTTATTGCAGCATGAATTCGTACCAAAACTTCAATGCATTTTGGAAGAAATATCCACTTACCCGAGAAGGGTCGTCGTTGGTGCCCTAAAAGAAAGAAAGAATATTACTAATCTGTAATAGGCTCGCATGAAACCTCACAAAAAGGAGGGCATTGATCGCAGCTTCAGGAACACTTTTTCAAAGTAATGTTTTATGCCGGGGTCAGCAAGACTTCAGTGACGTATTTCTGTCACGGAAATGACGTCCAACAAATTCGTATGATTGGAAATCAAAGGAACAATTGCGTCGACGGGAGTACAACTCCTTACATTTTGGTCCACGACAACATACGCTGGGCACGCTACCCACTGCTTCACGGCCACATTCTCCTAGAACTTTAAGAACGCGTCTTACATGATGCCACGGCTCCACCGCGGTGGTTTAGTGGCTAATGCACTCGGCTGATGACCTGCAGGTGGCGGGATTGAATTCTGGTTGTGGCTGCTGCATGTTCGATGGAGGCGAAAATGCTCTAGGCCTGTGTGCTCAAATTTAAGCGCACGTTAAAGAACCCCATGTGGTCAAAATTGCTAAAGCCCTCCCCTACGGCACCTCTAATATTTTTGGTGCTTTTGGGATGTTAATCCTCACACGTCATGATCATATTGCCACGAGTTTTGTTTTGATGTGCTTGGTTTGAACCCAGAAAGACTGTGATCAATGCTCGGCGCAGATCACGCCTCGGTGTTCGAGAATCTTCGCGTTTCTTGTCAATTGTTTTGTTGAAGTTGTGCTCGGGACACGAACACTCAAGAATGTTTCAGAGATTGCGTAGCCGCCAGTGATAAAAGCTGGCAAGTTTGATTCGGGAGGTATAAAAACGGAGCATCGCAACTATGATCGGTTGATCGCCAGACGATACTTTGTTCATCGCTTTCATAGCCAGTGGGCGTCAATGAAATCCGACCATACGTTTACCGGCCGCAGCTTCAGCCAAATAAAGTTTTGGGCTAGCCACCTCTTCCTTTGTCAGTGTCGTGGCCTCTTGAGAAAGAACTGTGGTTTCATAGTGTTCTTTGTAAAACTATGAATTGCATGGGATGGCATTGATGATTATTTCTTCGTTTCAATTCCACGCCTTGGTTTCATTCAGGGCCTTTCCCGTTGAAAAATGCAATTTGTCGGTGCTCTTAGACTACGCGAGGTGGCGATATTACTCCTAGCGTCGGCCTCACTTATAGAATTCATTCCAAATAAAAGTATATCTGCGTATCCTCGCAGGTGCATCCGCGTGATGATATGCGCGTGATGAAAGTCATGGTGCATGACAACATCAATGTGTGCGAATACTCGGAATTCGGTACTTTACGAAGCGACGAACGCCAAGTGTTCTCTATAACTGCGACTACATGCATGTGTTCAAGCAATATCAAATGCAGAGAATGAAAATATGTGAGATATTGATGATAATGATGGCGTTTGTTTTGTAGGTTGCCGGTGGCCTCTCCAGCCTTGCGGTGTTTGCAGCGGTTGTCCCATTTTATTTGTTGCTTTCACATTACTCTGAAATAATGTCATTTTCAAAGGAAAGTGTGGATATGCTACTTAAAACTCGCGTGCAGCGCATCACAGTATTGCACACGATGGTGACATATAGTTTTTCCCACGCACAGTGTTCTACCGGACCTCCATATTACCACATAAGACCTCTACATAGGTTTCACGCATCGACAGTTAGATGTGAGATCTCTATCACTTAAACACGTCGAAAGTAGTCCCGACACCTCCTTCTTGAATATCGAAATATTATATAGGAACACAATATAATTTGCAGTATTGTGTGGTGAGCCTGAACGTTGGAGTGGTTGAAAGAAACATTGACACAATGTAATCATTCAAGCATTATCTTGAACTTTACATACGGCCTAGCAAAAGCTTTTCAATTTACTTCTATGAACAATCAGTCGTCAAACATACTCTTCAGATAAACAGTGAAAACACTGTTTTAGAAAATTTTTGATATATGAAAATTAGGAGCCCTACTTTTAGCACAATTTAGGGTGGATATAGTTACCAATCAGTAATTCCAAAAGACACAGGTATGACAGATTGGCTCATAAGACAAACTAAGGTAGCAGATAACCTAATCAGTACCAGAATAAAATTATAAACTTTAAAAAAACAAGTGATGTCACATGATACAGAAGAGAAAAGCTGCCAATGGCACTGACAAATTAAAGAAGTTTAGGGCTTCAAAATGTAATAGTTAGGCTAAGATTCTTACAAGAATATTTTTGTCTGTAGTGAACCTAGCGCAGGGTGATGATCAGAAAACTTTCGTAACTTTGTAGTCAAAGATAACCTGAAGTAGTTTTGTACCTTTCTGGTAGCGTTAATAGTTTGAAGGTATAATTGGCCGCAGAAGGTTCTGTGCAAATTGTTAGTACTTCTGCTATAAGCAACAGTGGTACCATAGAATCGAGGCCCAACCACTCGGTGATTCCTTGCCTGCGACAACATACATTTCTTTGATATAAAGTTCTATTGTGATGCTGCGCATTAGCGATAGCAATCAGATGACGAAATAGAAAGGTCTCACCGATGAAAAATATTTTCGTGCGTTTGATGACAGCACAGGTCCAGTCTGAATTGTCAAATAGTAGCTTCTCAACAACCGAATTTTTGCCTGCGTATAGGAAGAAATGGATGAGCAGAAATGCAATGTGCGCATTGTTAAACATTGAAAGCGATCGTAATACAAATTGACTCAGTATGTTCTACCACCATTTCTGATCATATGTAGCCCTTCGAAAGTTACTACCTTGATCAGGTAGTACGCAAATTCACACAATTTCAAGTGGTATGGTCAGACTAGCTGATACATTTAGGCCAGTGAATTTAGGCTCACACAATACTGATCGGTGCGATGGAGGTGAGTGAATGGATCGATACTGATCAGTGAGATGGAGTTGCACAATGAACAGTGAAACTAAAGTGCTGCGTCAAAGAAGCCTGTTCGTACGCGTGCACCCTGATGGGCCAGTAACGCAGCGAGCTAGAAACAAGGAGTTTTTTTCTGTGAAACAGACAAACTAATGAACTACTGCGTTTAGTTATCTGCCTTTAGTGAGGAAACAGAAAACTACGCCTGCCATTGTTACCACATTTTTTTTTAACTGAAAGGCTTATAACTACAACCTGATTGTCGCTCGAGTAGCAGCAACCCTGAATCCAGCGACAGTAAAGATTGTTTTGGTCACTGCCATGAAGGTGTATACGTAGTAGCCGATCGACCTTGGCTGGCGCAGAAATCAATCAATCTCTGCATGTACAGCTTAGTTCGGTGCGTGTTCTTCCGATGCTTCAGTTGCGCCGGGAACACTCGTTAGCGTGGAAGAGAAAAATAATAAAAATGAAAGAAAGACAGGGAGGTCCACAACGGCTGAGCCCGGTAAGCTACCATGCACTGGTAAACAAGGTAAGGGGAGTAAAAGTGTAAGAAAAAAAGAACAAACTTCCCGGCTGTCGTCAACGTAATGACAGTTCTGTCTTAATACTGAATACAGTGAGTCACATCCTTGTCACATCCAGTGAGTCACATCCATTACGAAACATGTGTGTGAGGTACCATGCACCAATAAAATATATTGTTGATGTTGAAGGCGTGGTGGTGCGTCTTGCGTTCTGAAGCAGCAGACTTAGTTCTGAACCTCATTCATTAGCCAGAGTGACGCGAAGGATGCCCATGCCTTGACTGAGTCACGGGATCAAATTGATTCGATCACTGTATAAATTTGTTCACTGTAAAATTCTAACAACTTGGTGCTCTCATGGCTGCCTTTGACAAGTAAACGGTAATTCGGGTTGTTTCAGAGGAGTGATGTGATTTGATTTCACGTTTGTTTGTAGAGCGAAGCTGTCTAAGCCAGCGGCAAAGGCATTTGCGCATACAAAAATTTATGGGCGCGCCTCACGTTGTCTAGTAACCGGTACCACCAACGCAGTTGTGCACCTGCTCCGCGATACCAGCTCTCGCTTTCTTCACCTTCATGTCATTGACCTCGTCCCCATGTTCTGCTTCGCTGTAATGCACGTGTGCCCATTGTTCCAGTCTGGAATGTAATATCCGTAATGTGGGAGGAATATGCACTGACTGCGATAAACAAAGAGGCGAAGAGAAAGAGAGAGAAATAGAGATAGCAGAAGAGAGAAATTCTAAGGGAAGAAAACAATTATTCCTGAGGCGGCATTAGAACCTGTGTACCCACAAACGTAAGTCAAGCGTGCTAACCTCTCGGCTATACAAACATGTTATCAGGGCATACCATCGCCTTCTATAGTATACAGCATAGCCAGGGTCTAGGAAAGAGAAGAGGAGAGAAGTTGGACTGACGTGACGAGTACAGAGAGTAGTTCCTAGCATACAAAAGAAGAAAAATGTAAATAGGAAGAGCGAAAGAGAGAAAGAAAATATAATGGAAGGTGATTGATATGAAGCGGCTCAAATGAAATAGTGAGGTATAGAAAGAGAAGCTACAATACAGTGCGAATGAAGGAAACGGGAAAAACATAAAGAAAGATAGAAATACTGAAAAAAACGAATGCAATGGAGAGATCGAAAGATAGGTAGAAATATAAACGAGTAGAGACGAAAAAAGGCATACACACAACAGAAAGAGAAGAAAGGAAAACAACTAGAGGATCAAAGACACCGAAAGTTTGCAAAACTGAGAAAAACAAAGACAGCCAGGACTACATATGCGCCCACCAGCTCCGCTCTCTCTCTCGAGATTTGCCCCTTCAGTGAAACTTACGCTAGTCCTGATTTCATCAATAACGTTGCGAAAATGATTTTCATATACTCGATAGTAGCACACAAATGTTACTACTCCTTATTAAAATACCCTGTGTATCAAAACCTCCTACTGGATCGAATATGCTTTCGGCCGCGGTGTCTGTCTAGGTAGGCCTACCATGTCATCCACCCAAACTGACAGAGACGGCAACCTGTGACAGCTTGCTTGTCGATAACCAAGGTGTCGTTTTCATGACTACATTAATAAATAATGATGCAATGGTGCACAGCAGCTTTTTTGGTGCTAATCACAAGCGTAGCTTCCGAGCGTACGTAGGGAGGAATGGAATTAGTGTGGCTGTGATAAGAAACCGAATACGCACGTGTGCTATCACCATGGCAGTAACTCGACGCATTCGCTTACTGAAGCTAGAATATCTCGCAGCAGGAATCCAGACTTTGTCGTGAAGCGTAAACTCAATCACGGTTGTGTTAGATTCCAAATAGCGAAGTTCCTCTAATTATTCTTTGGCATCAGGCATTTATTTATTTAGAAGTTTGTTTTGAAATTGGTGAACGTTCTTACTACTCTTTACGCTCTTTTAAAGGAAGACTCGCGTTGTCACTGGCCCACAGAATGCGGCTCTGGTTTGAGAAAACAACCCAACTGCTGTTGTTGGGTGCAGTCTTCTTTCGCTGCCACTCAAAATGGCCCAGGTTCTGGCCACTCCTCGGTCTTTCTCGCAAAATACATGTTGAGAACACATGACTTTGTGTGGTAACAACATTGGCGTTGTACAGCAACAATCAAAACCTTGCACATGTGGCTTCGGTGGTACAGAGATACAAGTACACTCGATCGTAAGCGCCCACTTAGCCAGCTGCTCATAGGTGCGTGGCTCGCAGAAAGTGATCCTGTGCGACTCCTCGTTTCATCACTTACAAAATGCCGTGGCCTCCACATGCATTTCAGTCGTGGAATCATTTCAGCAGCTCCTGGGACAGACGTGTAAAGTTGGGAGCACTAAGTCTACTCCTGAACACGTTTCCAAGACATGATTCGGCCTTCTCCAAGGAAGCAGGCAGGCAGCAGAGGAGCTGGCGTCTTCTGGTACGGACGTGTGACCGCTGCTTTCATCCTCAGCTACTCTGCACTTACTCGATCGCTGCTGCGCACTTTAGGCTTCTGCTATGCATTGGTTTCTTTCATGCTTTCGCTTTAGCTTTCTTCGCTAGTACTGTAATTCAACTTCCAATGGCATCTACGCTTCGTTTATCTGGTTATTTTTCATTTGTGACATTCACTTGCACTTGAGGCATATTATACTGCTGTGCAGTTTATTCGCTTGGATACAAGGGTCAAGAATAATCCACCAACCGGCTTGCCGTTCAAGTTTGCTCCGACTGAATTTTCTTCGAATTATGTAAACAAGCTTAAAAATTAAAGAGTGCAGCTTCCTTGGAACGTCCTATTATTAGACATTTTTCAACATTACTTCGAAATTACTCTTGAAACTGAGGGAGTTTTCTTGTTATTTGACAGGATCTTAACTTTCTTCTGTAAAATTGTTGTTAGTAACACAAAGAAATTAATACTCACTGCCTTCTTGCAGGACCATTGCCTTTTGTGTGCCGTTGCCGGTAGAAAATTTCCATGTTCCTGGTGGAAAATGCCCTCTGGAATGAAAACAAGCAGAGTTAATATTTTAGTCAACGAAGAACTACTTCTACCACCTTACGCTCTTCCACCTGATTCATAATTCTCCTGCAGTATGACATGTGTGTCGTTAACGTATAGGCGATGTCGCCAAGTGCATCTGCTGGAAGCGTCGGTGGATCTGTAGTCCCACATATCGGTGTTCATAATGAACAGCTGAAAAATAAAACGTAACAATGAGAACCCTATAAACACCTTAAGGTATATTGCTTTCCGGAAAAAAAATTAAAGAACTCGTGTTATTTTTTGTACACCTACAATGCCAACTCTGAAGTGCCACTAAATATTTAGGAGCATCTGCTATATTTCTAGTATACTACTCACTAATCTTCCGCAAACTGAACTTTTGGAGTAACCTCTGTCAGTCTAGATCCTTTTATTTTCATGAATAATGCAACAGAACTTCCCTACTTTAACGTATTTCATCATAAACTGTTCACATAGGCGTTTTAAACACTGTTATTATGCATAGTACAATAATTAGCTTAACATTAGTCCTCATCGACGTATTCGAGGAAAGTTTTTTTACACATTCCGATGTCATTTACGTTTTTATGCAATGTTTTCATACCTGTGATGTGGTACAGGGTAAGCGAGAAACCAGAGATGACACAGAGTGACACAATAAGGGCTTGGTGCGACAAGACATGCTAACTAGAGCCCCCGGTGTCGCCTTTTTAGTATTCATTGTTAATTACACTCATATGAAAGGAGGTAGCGCACGCCAGAACCAAAAATGGGGTCACTCTAACATTATGCCCATGTGTAATTTTTGTGCTGCCGTTTTTATTTTAAAGCAGTTATGGCCGTTTAGAGCAGTTTAGAACAGTTATGATCAGGATCCCCGTCTATTGGAAGCAATAAGTGACAATGCTCATACACAGACGCGTCCTCAGTGACAGCCCAAACAGTCAGCAAAGACGATTAGCAAATGAGGTTGAAACATTTCACCCAACCATAGCCTCCCGTGTGCTCCCTTAATTTCAAGTTGGTCAATAAGATAACTAGTGTTATTTCTGAGGCGCATAAGTGCTATACCCGTTTTTTCCTACAGAGCTAATCAAGTAGAGATTCCCCATGTGTCATTGTTAGAAAGTTGTTATTTTAAAGAACCACACCCAATTATTCATGGCCAAAACACTTGGTCCTCAACAGAGAAGCGAACACCAGGTATATAAACTGGTCAAACCGGGAGCACCTAAGCCCCCAGCAGCTCTACTATGGCCCAACCGTGTATGACTTAGTCGAGGCTGCGCTAAATTTTAAGGATAAATAACCATAGCGTCTACGCTTGCCTGTTGTGCGTTGTCCGTTGAACCTTGCATATGCGATGACGATGACCACAACGCTGATGACGATCAAGATTAAGCGCGAGAGCACATGTACAGTACATCCAAGGTACCTACTGTGCTCTATCACGATTGCGATGATGGTGATGACGAGGAAAAAAATGTTTTATCAGATGCAAAATGTCCAATGACGATGACAACCATAGAACATTCATTCTCTTTCTGACGTGGATGAAAACAACCTTAAGGGGTGGGAAGCGACGGCTCAAAAGCAACTCCAAGAGCAAGCTGACAACCAGCAGGCAAGTGCTCGGCAAGCGAGGGCAAGATGGCAAAAATGACAAGCGGGATCGAAGTTGAAGATGCAGGAGGCGGTGGCTGCACGAAAACACCCGTTGTCTTGTGGAGTATATCACCTGTTATTAGGCCCTACTAAGTATTTAGTAGAACTGGAAACAAGAAACACCACCCAGGGGAACGCACGTAAACCTTATTTTTGCCAACTTCAGGCTAGATCCGGCAGAAAAACCATCGGCTCTATGTTTCATGGACGAAACCCAGAAATCATCATGGGGCCCCACTCGCAGTCACTCTAGCGTTTCCACCAGCCTGCCTCAAAAATTTTATATAACTAAACACCACTTTGTCACTCATTAACATGCGCGAGTGGGTAATGTCATGCGTGCTTTACAGGAAAAAAGAACGACCGCACTGCTTCACCAACACATCATTATTCGCTTAGTGGAGATGCAGCGATTTTTTTTGTTTAAACCGAAAGTGATTCTGTGGTAGAATTTGGAATTCCATGCAGAATGTCATGAATCCATTGTATCTGAATCTACAGTTTCAGGGACGAATCAACTCAGGGTTTCGACTGGTCGGCCTGTCATGTCGTCCTCCTTGGGGTCTCCGATTGTCCGCGTGTTTGTTTCTCTTAAATACGAAGCATTTCTCAGCGGAATTCGGTGAGCTTGAAAGTTATCTATCTATCTATCTATCTATCTATCTATCTATCTATCTATCTATCTATCTATCTATCTATCTATCTATCTATCTATCTATCTATCTATCTATCTATCTATCTATCTATCTATCTATCTATCTATCTATCTATCTATCTATCTATCTATCTATCTATCTATCTATCTATCTATCTATCTGTCTGTCTGTCTGTCTGTCTGTCTGTCTGTCTGTCTGTCTGTCTGTCTGTCTGTCTGTCTATCTATCTATCTATCTATCTATCTATCTATCTATCTATCTATCTATCTATCTATCTATCTATCTATCTATCTATCTATCTATCTATCTATCTATCTATCTATCTATCTATCTATCTATCTCTCTATCTATCTATCTATCTATCTATCTATCTATCTATCTATCTATCTGTCTGTCTGTCTGTCTGTCTGTCGGCCTACGACTTTTAGTTCTCCTGGCCGTTTCAATAATGGTATCGATACCAAACTTGGTATGGCATAACATGACTGTATGAAGAACACATTTGACCTGTCATAACCTCGAAATCGTGATATGTATGCCATGAATGTCAAGATTTAGATTTCATGGTCGTGCAGCTTTTGCGGTGGTTTCTTTCACATGGCATCTTGCAAAACTGGTATGGGATAGCATGACTGCATGGCGAACACAAGCGACAGACCCTAACATGAAAATCATGACATGAGTGTCATGTACCAACATGACTACACGACACAATCATGATCTGCTCGCGCCGTTTTGCTAGCGTGCCATATACAAAATTTGGTATAACAGTGCGTGAATGGATGACAAAGGTATGTGACTGGTGCAAACTAGATAATCCTGAAATGCGTGTCATGTAAACACATGACACGCATCAAGAAATAATGACACGTATGTCATGATTTACAGTTCATGGTCTTTCTGCTCTTGTGGTGGTTTCGTTCACATGCATATTGCAAAACTAGTATGCTGTGACCTCAGTGAATTGCGAACATAAGTGACGAACCCTTACGTGGAAATCATGACGCGCTGGTCATGGAAGTCATGACTACACGCCACGTTTATGGTGCGCTCACTGTCGTTTCAAAAGCTCCACATATACCAAATTTGGTATTGCAGGTGTATCACAAAGGTTGAGGCGGGTGTATGACGAATGAATGACGAAGGTGTCTGACTGGTGCAAACATGGTAACGTCCAAAAACTATCATAAGATTATGAGAGATGCCGTAGTGGAAAGCTCCGGAAATATCGGTCACCTGAGGTTCTTTAACGTGCACCCAAACCTCAGCGCACGGGCCTACAACATTTCCGCCTCCATCGGAAATGCAGCCGCCGCCGCCGGGATTCCATCCCGTGACCTGCAGGTCAGCAGCCGAGTACCTTAGCCACTAGGCCACCGCAGCGGAGCAAACATAATAATTATGAGATGCGTGTGATGAGAAACGTGACGACATGCTTTGCTCACAGCGCACTCGCAGCCGTTTTCCTTCCTCCAAATACACCCTATTTGGTAATACGTGACGTCAATGAATGACGAAGCTATATGACTGGTGCAAACATGATAATCATGACATTGCATGTCATGTCAAACATGACTGCATGCTACACTCGTCGTTCGCTCGCTGTCATCTCCCTAGCTTCACATATACCAAATTTCGTGTCACGCCACGTAAATGAATGACGAAAGTATGTGATTGGTGCAAAAATGATAATCATCTGATGCGCGACATGAAAGTACATGACAAGATATCACACTCACTATACGCTCGCGTCCATTTTGCAAGCTTTTCATATACCAAATTTGGTATTACGTGACGTCAATAGACGACGAAGGTAAATGACAAGGCCAAACATAATAATCATGACATGCATGTCTTGTAAATCATGACTACATAAAAGGCTCATCGCGTGCTCATGGCAGTTTCACTACCTCAACATATACCAAACTTGGTATCGCATAACGTGAATAGACGATGAAGATAAATAACATGCCCAAACATGATAATCATGACATAGAAGTTATTGTGCTGATTTTAAAGTGACATATCTGCTTTCCTCGGTCATACATCACATATCATCGAATCTCACTGTACCTGGGATTTACCAATTTTGTTTTAGTCTTTGCTTCCATTCGTATTCTTCACCCATCGAGAATGTCGTATATAGGAATCCATTTTTTTGTGACCAGGGCGCTTAAACTGTCACGTGAAATTTCTGAATTCTAGTTCCCTTTAAGTGCGCGCGTATTGGGATTCACTCGTGGCGTATACCCGTACACCATTATGCTCAGGCGTTGCTATGATGGGATCAGCCAGACATGGCTGATTTTGCAGTTTTTTTTAGTAGGTCAAACATAAGTGGTGCTATTATTGTAACGGCCTTTAATTATTATTCGTCGCAGACACATGTATTTTTATGCTCATTTTAGAATATGGTAAGTGATATGCCGGGACCTTGTACCAATATATATATATATATATATATATATATATATATATATATATATATATATATATATATATATATATATATATATATATATATAATATATATATATATATATATATAGAGAGAGAGAGAGAGAGACAGACAGACAGACGGATAAACAGACAGATAAATAGATAGATAGATAGATAGGTGATGAAATAATTGTGATTTCAAATATCCTAATGAAAAACGTCATGTATTTACCTTCAGTAGCAAATTCAAAGATAAAGTAGGACAGGGTGGGCAGCGGCGGTACTCAACGCAACCATCTGCCTTACATTGTCGGACCGCAGCTATATTTCCTGTGGCAACAACAACTTTTTCCAACATGGCCGTCATGATAGAGATGTCAAGCAAATACGTGCAGCTGTTTGACTTTGCGGCGCGTACTTATATGTGGTCGTGTAAACATCTACGCTCCTCTTTAATGTAATATGTCAAAACACGGTGGAAACGATTCATTAAAGTTTGAAGCGAAGCTCAGATTCGCTGACCTATGCAGATGGTGATGTTGTTTCAAAAGCCGTGTTAACCTAACAAAATGATGCGCACCTTTAACTTTCTTGAAGTATAAAATAAGGAGTGACAGTGAAGCTGAAGAAAAGACTCAGCAATGGAATGGAAAGTAATTCAAAGCCAGGCAAAGTGGGCCACGGTTTAGCATGATTGAAAACAGTAACCTCTCGTTCGTCTCTGCAATAGAACCTGCGCCAACACTCATTCTGACTCTCTTACTTTCTCGTCTGCACTCTATACCCCGTAATTATCCCCATTTTCCTTCATCTCCACTTTTCTCCTGCACTAAAGTACGCTCTACAACAAAACCGAAAAGCCCGTCCAAAAGTATCCGCTAACAATGATAGTAAAAATTTCGAAGTACACATATGACCTACCAAGGCACGAATAATGCACGCCAAGACTGATGTTTTGAAAAGCCATCAAATTACCGGTAGTAATAAAAGCGAAGTTAATATTCATCGTAGATTTCCCAAATATTTGTCAGGTGGTTCTACAGTATTCTTCCGTGTATTGTTCACTAAGCCAGACAGCTTACGTAACTGTCTCCCCTATATTTTTTTGCCAAACAAAAGCTACATATCCTAATTACTCACACCATCATCTATGACCTATGAACTTGGAGGCATATTGTTGGACCTTATAAGCAATTTTTCATAATTCATACAGTCCCTATTATTTGATTTTTTCATCTACAAAGAAAAATTTGATGCTGTTCATTCATTTATCAAAAAAACGCATTCGGACAAATTTACATGGCTTTTAAAGGGCTAAGCAAATTTGTTGACATAATTTTAATTCAAGATGAGAAATTAATATGGTAAATGAAGCGGCTCGCGAACTGTGGCACAAAATAAAATACCTAACTAGTTACAAATACTTTACATTTCTTTCTGTCATTACACTGGCTTGGTCAGGCAGCCGCGGTTACTTTGCCCTAATTATATACAAATGTGGGTAACTAAAAAATTAACTTTAGATTCCATGCAGAGTTTTGAGAACAGGCTCATTAGGAATGAACGTTCTGATTTGCCCTTCTACTGACAAGATGGCCGCTCTTTTAAAGGCAAGCTAACGTCTACTCGCCCAGCTGTGACGGTGCTGTCATGGACACCTTCAGCCTGTTCACGTACTTCGCGCTCTAAAGAGCAATCAGCAGTCGGTGGAAATAGGGATCACCAAAACACATAAAAAATGAAAAAAAAACATGATTGAACTGTTCGTTTTTTAAGTTCACGTCCTCCTCTTCTGCTGAGCCGTATAGCCTATGCTGGATATTGGCAATCTACTGTTCCTGTTAAACATCTGCTTGAATATCCACCTATATTTTATATTCTTTGCTTGAAACATAAGATTACGGTGGATTGAGAGAAGCTCTAATGTTAAAGTGCGTTATCTTGAGGAGTATACGGTATACAATCTCAGACAGGCCTGGATTCTTGACAACAATTTACAATTACTCTTTTCGAAGGCACTAATAATGCATTGCATTTACGCTAAATAATATATCACTCGATCACGTTCACTTTCGTCTTTGGCTTACTATTCATCAGTACTTATATATTTACGTTTTTGATTTTTAGAAGCCAATGTCACTTTGTATGTTTTGGCGATTTGCCTATTGCGCTTAGCCAATACATTTCCTCCGTACCTTATAAGGCACGCGTTCAATATGGTCTGGGGGAGCGGGTTGTTTGTGGAGGGCAAGTAAAAAAAAAAGGCGAAGCTCGCACTACACCACACAAACATTGCAAAACCGCAACTGGAAGAATGCAAAGACTAATCTGCTTGACTGTAGATAGGTCATTTGAGGGCCAAGATAGGGGACGCAAGGTGTTTCTAGGTAGCTCATAGGTCGTTGCTAGACTTTAGTTAGGTGATTCTACGTGGTTAAACGTTGATTCACTGCGCGAGGAGTTCGCGTTGAACCACAGACAGTCGGATATGTGGCATGGGCACGTCCCCGCTCTCCTATGTCTTATAGCGCTGTAGGTTCATAATAGAACAATTAGGTCCGCAAAGGACGGGCCAATTTTTTGTTAGTTTTAACCCGAAGAAGCTTTGTTAAAGAACAACTCAAGGAATGGACAAACGTTTACCGATATGTTTACATTTCGTATATTTTACAATAAAGTTGTTTCTAGTCATCTATGCTTACGCTGTATTTCTTAGTTGTACTCCACGTTGTGCGTGTACCGCACAAACGAAAAGTGCTGAGTAGCGTGGCCGAAACTGCAATTGGTGTAATTTGTAGAACACATTACAACTGCTTTATGAAGCAGTATATACTTTAATTATGGTGTTAATTACTTTGACAGCCCCATTCTACTTGTTACAAAATACGCTGGACACGAGTTTCAATTTTTGATGTCGGTATTCCAAATGCCATGCCCCTGTATAAATGGCGCTGTGCACCACAATGGGCGTTGTATCATCCGCGGCTACTTAATAACCTTGTTTAGAGAGGCTGGTGGAACAACAGTGACCCAACGTTTCCCTGCACGTTATGTAGCTATAGGTGATCATATTTCCCCTTAAACAGCGTTCCTCAAAATGGACGAGTATTTTTCATCATCATCATCAGCCTGACTACGTCCACTGCAGGACAAAGGCCTCTTCCATGTTCTGCCAGTTAACCCGGTCCTGTGCTTGCTGGGACGAGTATTTATACGAGTTATAGTTGATGCATTTTCACTACTATTTTTCGTTTTCAGGCTTTCGTACCAAAAATTACGTCTTCACCCAGTGCGAAAGCTGTAAACACAGCGGAGCTGCAGTTCTTCAGTGTTGTCATTGTGATATTGTCGGACGTTTGGTGAATTTGTCTATAATTGTGATTCAGCTATCTGTAGAGTATAGATGAAGGGGAAAGTATTTGAAGCAGCCGCGGCCACACCCACATTTTCTGCAGTGACTATAGACCCTGTGTATTTTTTATCCACACTGCCACATTTCGCCGTGCGGTGGTGACTTCATCCGCGGCCGAAGCACTTCCACCATTCATAGTGTCACGTGGTACGCGCTTGAGAATAAATGTATATGTGAGAACTGGAACGTAACCAGGAACGCGATCACTCATCTGTCGTCCAGGCTTAGAACAGGTTTACTGTTAAAATGGTAAATTGTTTTGAGTAATATTGAATAATAGTAAATTTTAGAAATACTTGCGGAACTTGCGCTGCACTGGTCACATGCCTTAGCACAATGTTTTTGGATGGTCATAATTAACTACATCTTTTCCCACTTTCAGTTCTAATAGCATCTTATGAACGATTACGCCGGCGCAAAGCACCAACAACACCGGCACACGTTTAACGCCAACATCTGCTGATTTTTGCAACAAGTGTAGGACAGCCTGATGTATATAAGAAACGTCATCTTATCTGTCACGTTGTTTATGACGTGAGCACAAGAACTTTTCACAAGCTTATTTGTTTTCCACTTGACCTTTTACAGTGCCCTTATTGACGTAATCACTCCCATTATTTGGTGAGCTGGCATTTTGAGGTAGATGCGACAGTTTGAAAGAGTGCACAAAGAGAACAGCATATCAGAAGTGTTTACAATAACGCGCATGTTGTCATCTAGACTCAAGTTTTTCTTTTTATCATTCTAACACAAGTAATATTTGTAAATAAACGTAACACTTAATTAGCATTATTAAAGGTTAGCTTAATTTGCAGGTTACCACATGATATTGTTGCGGGTTCGCGGCTATGCAGCTATGCGGGCGGTGCGAAGAAGAAGACGACGACGTTTTTGGGCTGTTCGAAATACACAACGGCTGCCATCTTGACTGCTGGAGTACTTTTCTACTCTAAAGTAGTAAATACATTCGCAACATTTTGGTGGTGGCGCTGGGTACGACGCAAGACGGAACTTCGAAGCGGACGTGTTCTCGACTGCCCGACCATGGCAACAGAAACCAATTCTGCCGCTCCTGTTTCAGCCGCGACTCCGGCGCAGCCTGTACAGCCGGTCGTATTGACGCAACCGCGCGACCCTGGCAACTTCTGCGGCACCGACCATGTTGACGTTGACGACTGGATTCCGAAGTTCGAGCGGTTTGCAGCAGTGTACCGGTGGGACCCTACGATGATGCTCGCCAACGTTGGCTTCTATCTCTGCGGAACAGCTGGCGCGTGGTTCGAGGCTCATGAAGCGGACATAACCAGCTGGGATACTTGCAAACAGAAGCTTCGTGACCTGTTTGGTAAGGCCGTCGGACGCCAGCGGGCCGCTTCTAAAGAACTCTCTGGTCGGGCACAAACTACGACCGAATCATATGTCACCTATATCCTTGACGTTCTCGCCCTTTGCCATCGTGCCGACCCCAACATGTCCGAGGAAGACAAAGTAAGCCATTTACTTAAAGGCATTGCAGATGATGCCTTTAACATACTGGTTTCCAAAGACTGTTCCACCATTGATGACATCATCAAAGAGTGCCGCCGATTCGAAGAGCTGAAGAGTCGCCGGGTCGCCAAGAATTTCTTGCGACTTCCGAACACGGCCGCTACGTCATCTTGCGAGGACCTTCAGCCGCCATGCAGTCAACCACATAACAACGAAAGTGTGGTTCGCATCGTTCGTAGAGAAATCGAGGCCGCGTCTCCGTCTTTTCTGACCCGCCCATCTGATGATCGACCAACGATCTCGTTGATCCAACAGGTCGTGAGAGAGGAGCTGGCAAACGTTGGGCTGCAGCCTGTGTGTTCGTTGACGGAACCTCGGGTCAGTACCATAGCGCCTTCTCCTGCACCAGAAAGATTCCGCCGCTATCGTGATCCTGCACAGTGGAGGACACAGGACGACAAGCCTATATGTTTTCATTGTCATGGTGTAGGACACATCTCCCGCTACTGTCGTTTCCGCACGTATCCACCTCGGTCGTTTCCTGGCTATCGACGTGACGACAACCACCGGCCCCTGCAGTACAGCGCTCGTGACGATGGACCGTACAATGGCACTCCTGCGACACCAGTCCGCCGGTCCAGCCGTTCGCCGTCCCCGCATGACCGTCGCTCCAGGTCACCTCAGCACCGCCGCTATTCGTCGCCCCACCCTAGTGGACGCCCTTCTTCGGAAAACTGAGCAATGCAGCTCCCGGAGGTGACGCTGCATTGGACTCCCGACCTGAAAACCCTCTGCTGACCTTGACTACGGACAAGAACCTGCTTGATGTAGAAGTGGATGGCCTTCCTGTTACTGCCCTTATTGACACCGGCGCACATATTTCAATTCTGAGCTCTGACCTCCGTGCACGATTAAACAAGGTCCTTACGCCGCCAGAGTCCCTATTTGTACGTGTCGCTAGTGGAGCGACCCCGGCTGTGCTCGGAATGTGCACCGCGCGTGTGAGATTCGCCGACCGCCAGACGTCCGTTCTATTCCATGTTCTCGCTCACTGTCCACATGACGTCATCCTTGGACTCGATTTTTTGTCCGACCACTCCGCTGTAATTGACTGCTCAGCCGGCGTCGTGCAACTTGACTTGCCTGCGGCCACCGAAGAGTCGAAGATGGTACAGAACAAGCTTTCGTGCGCTGAGTTTGTTCGCCTGCCACCCCAAGCCCTAACTTGTGTCACAGTTGAACCATATCCCAGTGTTCCGGATGGGGATTACGTGGTCTTTCCCTCTCCCGGTGTTTTATTGGCCCGCAACGTTTCCTCCCCGTACACCATATTAACTGTCACAGCGAACAAGACGTGCCTTCCTCTTCTGAACTTCGGACTCAGCCCTCAAATCCTACCACAAGGCATTGTTCTCGCCACTCTTTCACCGTCACACGAGTGCCAGATCTCATCAGTGTCACGTGAACTGGCCACAGTCGCCTCGCCGAACCCGCATAGCACCGACGCAGCCAAATCTACACGGCTCAACAATGTAACTAAGATGATTGCCTCAGACCTCTTGCCGTCTCAGGTCAAAGACCTCACTGATCTTCTCACGAGCTATTCGGACATATTTGACTTTGACGGTAGGCCCATAAGTCAAACATCGCAAGTCAAACATCGCATTAATACCGGTGATGCAGCTCCAATTCACAGGCGTCCCTATCGAGTGTCACCATCAGAACGCCAAGTTATCCAACAGGAGGTGAATAAGATGCTCACAAAAGGCATCATAGAGCCCTCATCGAGTCCGTGGGCGTCCCCTGTAGTCTTAGTTAAAAAGAAGGACAATACCTGGCGTTTCTGCGTGGACTATCGGCATTTAAACAAGGTCACCAAAAGGGATGTCTACCCGCTTCCTCGTATTGATGATGCCCTGGACTGCCTTCATGGCGCAACCTATTTTTCTTCGATAGACTTACGCTCCGGTTACTGGCAGATCGCCGTGGACGACCTCGACCGGGAGAAGACCGCCTTTGTAACGCCTGACGGTCTCTACCAATTCAAGGTAATGCCGTTTGGCTTGTGCAATGCGCCGGCAACGTTCGAGCGGATGATGGACGCGCTTTTGCGCAGCTTTAAATGGTCTATCTGCCTGTGTTATCTGGACGACGTGATTGTGTTTGCCCCAACCTTTAAGTCTCACCTCGAGCGCCTTTCCTCAATTCTTTCAGTATTTCGAGAGGCTGGGCTCCAACTTAATTCCTCGAAATGCCATTTTGGGCATCGCCAAGTTACTATTCTAGGGCATCTCGTTGACTCCTCCGGCATCCGCCCCGATCCCGACAAAGTCCGAGCTGTCCTGGATTTTCCTGTACCGACTTGTGTCAAGGACGTTCGAAGTTTTGTGGGCCTATGCTCATATTTCCGACGATTTGTCAGAAACTTCGCAGAGATCGCACGCCCCCTCACTGATCTTTTGAAGAAAGATGTACCATTTGAGTGGGGTCCTGATCAAGGCACGGCCTTTTCCCAGCTCATAACACTTCTGACCACGCCACCGATTCTCGCCCACTTCGACCCGTCTGCTCCAACCGAGGTCCGCACTGATGCTAGTGGCTACGGTATTGGCGCGGTTTTAGCCCAGCGTCAATCCGGTCACGATCGAGTTCTTGCGTATGCCAGCCGGCTCCTTTCTCCTGCCGAACGCAATTACTCTATTACGGAACGCGAGTGCCTGGCGCTTGTATGGGCAGTTGGTAAATTCCGCCCCTATTTATATGGCCGGCCTTTCACAGTTACCACTGACCATCACGCTCTATGCTGGCTTTCAGCCCTCAAAGATCCAACGGGGCGCCTTGCTCGTTGGGCTCTGCGCCTCCAGGAATTCACATACACAGTGGTTTACAAGTCTGGCCGTTTACACCAAGACGCCGACTGCCTCTCTCGGTACCCCGTTGACGCTCCAGATCTAGTAACCGACGACGCGTCCATCTGTATTTCCTCGCTCTCTGCTTTCGGCAACATGGGATGTGAGCAACGGCGTGACGCGTCCCTACGCGAGCTAATCGACCGCCTGAACACAGGCTGTACAGACAGTTCGCTTCGCATGTTCGTTGTCATAGACGGCATTTTATACCGCCGCAACATGCACCATGTGGGAAACGAACTACTACTCGTAATACCCACTCATTTGCACTCGACCGTACTTCAGCAACTACATGATGTACCAACGGCTGGCCACCTTGGTGTTGCCAGAACGTACGACCGTGTCCGCCGACGCTTTTTCTGGCCCGGCCTCTACCGTTCTGTACAACGTTATGTTAGGTCTTGTGAGTCGTGCCAACGCCGCAAAAGGCCAGCGGTACACCCCGCCGGGCTCCTTCAACCGATCGACGTACCTGCCGAGCCTTTCTATCGTGTCGGCCTCGACCTGCTGGGCCCTTTCCCTCTTTCTACCGACGGTAACAGGTGGGTCGCCGTCGCCATAGATTACTCGACCCGTTTCGCAATTACGAGACCTCTTCCAAGCAGCTGCGCTACAGATGTCGCCGACTTTTTGATTCAAGACGTCATCTTACATCATGGTGCTCCTCGTCAACTGGTCACCGATCGCGGTCGCTACTTTTTATCTAAGGTAATTGACGATCTACTTCGTTCTTGTGCAACCAAGCACAAGCTTACGACGGCCTACCATCCTCAAACAAACGGCCTCACAGAACGTCT
Source organism: Rhipicephalus microplus (assembly GCF_043290135.1). Lineage (NCBI taxonomy): Eukaryota > Metazoa > Arthropoda > Arachnida > Ixodida > Ixodidae > Rhipicephalus > Rhipicephalus microplus. The sequence continues at coordinate 149,134,041 of NC_134705.1, forward strand.
GAATCGCACACTCACTGACATGCTCGCCATGTACGTGTCGACGGATCATCGTGACTGGGACATTGCGCTACCCTTTGTCACTTTCGCTTACAATAGCTCACGCCACGACACTGCTGGATATTCTCCCTTTTACCTTTTGTATGGAAGAGACCCGACATTGCCGTTCGACACGCTTGTACCCAACCCTACCGACCTGTCCACAGCATATGCTCGCCGCGCTATTAGCACCGCGGAGAAAGCCCGTCAGATTGCCCACCAGCGCCTTTCGGACTCGCAGCTCCGTCAGAAACGTAGCTATGACAGCCACCATCGGGACGTCCACTTTAGTCCAGGTGACCTCGTTCTTCTGTGGACTCCGTCGCGACATGTTGGTCTGGCTGAAAAGCTTCTACCCAAGTATTCCGGACCTTATCGTGTGCTACGGCAGGTAACTGATGTTACCTATGAAATAGCACCTCTAAACCCTTCGATACCTTCCACATCTTCCGACATCGTCCACGTCGCTCGCCTCAAGCCGTACATCTCGTCCAACACCTGCTAACAAGCGCCGGGTCGGCGCTTTTCGCCGCCGGAGGTCGATGTTGCGGGTTCGCGGCTATGCAGCTATGCGGGCGGTGCGAAGAAGAAGACGACGACGTTTTTGGGCTGTTCGAAATACACAACGGCTGCCATCTTGACTGCTGGAGTACTTTTCTACTCTAAAGTAGTAAATACATTCGCAACAATATATTCACCAATAGTCATCAATATAACGAATGCATTTCCTTATGTCCTATATCACTAAGTCGATAACAGGGGCCAAATATGTGCATTTGCAACTTCAATACAGTCAGTACACAGCGGGGAAAGAACACCTTTAACTTTCAACAACCTTACATTATCGTGTTCGGTGGTGCTTCTATGCAACGGTGCATAGTCTATACTTCGTTCATTATGCAAGAAGCCAGCAGAAGTTGCGCTGTCAATACACTGTGTCCCACGAAAGTGTTTTGCGAAAGCATGCAACACGTCCTGTATACATGATGACCTCACCTGTTTTTCTGTTGTTGTTGTTGTTCTTCACATCTCTTTCTAGGTACAAATGGTGCTCATCAAAACAAATGAAGAACCATGGTGACTATCTACGGTTAATGAATGCGAAAATGCAACTGTCACCTCTGTTGAGATGAGAGTTGACAGATTGGCGTTATTGTTCATAACGGCTCTGAAAAAATTAACTTAGGTATAAGGTACGGATTCACAAGGAGTAAAGTGTAACGAAAATAAGGTTGACGGCAGTTGTAAGCGCTGTACATAATAACGCCTTCTAAAGGACAATTTCTGTTTGAATAAAACGAACTTAGTACATGGCTGCTAAAGAGCTCAATTGGACTATTTAGGCGTCTACCAGTAATGAAAATTCGAAATAAATCGAAAGTGCTGGAATCTTTCGTTATTATCAGATAAATGTTTCGTCCTTTTTAAAAGTTTCTAAAGGCCAAACAACTAGCGATTTTCTTTTTTTGTGTTTGTGTGCGCGAAAGTCTCTGTGCAAAAATATTTAGCTTCATAGTGTTAACTCCTGGCTGTTCATTATTTTCCAGATGATGATAGCGTATATGGGTTTGTTTGAATTGTGTTGTCTCATTTCAGGCTGACATGCGTTTTTACTGGCACGGTAAGGCTTGAGGGGGGCAATGTACGTGCAATATAGATAAAGCGAAGTCTTCACTTATACAACCCAGCTTTTTTTCTGGCACTCGTTCGATTCTGCTACGAACATACGCAAAAATTGTGAGAGCAATTAACGGAACAATACCAGAGTGGAAACTCACACATTTATTTGTGCAACCGGTAAAGATTGTACTGTTTAACTGCCCAACCTGTACCACGTAAAGTGACACTGACTGTCTGAAAGTTTCACATATAACTTATCTGCAGCTTATACAATGCACGAGTTAAAGAAACACAATGACACTTTGATGCCACGAAAACACAAAGAAAAACATTCATTTGTATAAAATTTTGAGGCCATAAAGCCCGTAGATCTGGGCCCTGTATGTTCATATATCATTGCGTTTAGAACCTGAGTTCAAAAACATTGAGTTCGCACCCAAGAACCTGAGTTTGCGCACAATTAAGGCCAGCGGCTTAGTTTTGCGCGAATACACCCTGTATTAGTTCAATAAAAACAGTAAAACGACGATAAGAGCAGCACGCACAATGGATGTTCTTCTTAAGAGGTCTTTGATCAAGTGCATTTGTCGTCGTAAACACGCCATAGTGATTTGATCCTGGGTGCTTGGCTTTGTTTCTGTAGGCACTGAACGACACTCGTCCTGCAAGCAACCGTAGTAGAACATACGACAGCTTTCTATCACTTCCCCTTTCCTGCACCAAGTAAAAGCGCGAGTAAATGTTTATTTAACAAAACGCAGCTGTCTGAAGATCGAGTCATGCATGTTCTTCATACCACTTCCTACCCTGACTAAAGTACAGGCACCGGAGTGGTCTCGACATTATTTCGCGTAACCATGGAAAGACAGCTTCCACCTGCCAGGCGCTTTCCCAACTCCTCTCCTATTCCAACCCTGCAAGACGGGGAGGCCATGCTTTGAGACTTAAACCCTAGTGGCCAGCGGTCACTTGTGCGGCGGGCACAGTATGTGGCACCGGCTCTTGCTGTTCTCGAACGAGAACCCCACCTGGCATTTCTCAATGATTCAAGTAAAATGTCTTCTCTCTCTACGCACGACGATATTCAGAAAAGCACTGACCATTTGCGTCTAGGCTGTTAAACTAAAAAGACAAACATGAAGTCTATTGCTCGTGACTTTGCGGACCCGCCTACGTGTTGTTTCCTAAGTGTAATTACTACGTGTGGTTACTTGTTTCACAACTTATGTCAAGTCAGCGCTAAAGGAAATAAGACATAAACTCATGAGAAGTAAACACATTTTTATTCTATTTTCACGTCGGTATAGGCCGCCACTTCCGGCCCGCACACAAAAAAAGAACAAACTGGAGTGCAACGATCTGCAGCTTGTGAGCTCTCCTTGCGTTATCGGTTCTCGGAAACAGGTTGTACTAGGCCATTGAAACCCAGACTTATTTCTTCTCTTTTCGCCAATGGCGATTTGCCGGAAGAAGGCTCCTTAGAACTTAACCTAAGCTGTCTGACGAGGGAAGCTTCTATCGGCATGTAAGTGGACGCAAGCAGAGCCCTGTGCTTTTTCCAAATCCTTCGCTTGCATAGCTGTCTGATTTCTGTGGGCGTTCAGTTCTGATCTAAAACAAGGAGTGATAATTAAAGGTACGTTCCGTTGGTTCTATAAATATTTCAAATGCTGTTATGCAACCAACAAAAAATTATTTATTTTGGTGACCCCAGTCATTTTAGTTTAATATAAATATTGACATTCTTAAAGAAGGTTGGGTTCAGCTATCATTTCAGTAATATTGCCGTAAGCAACTTGTCAAAATTTACTTTTGGAGTAGCTGATTTTCAAGATGTTTGCCTTCCAGCCATTCGTATTTTTTTGCGTTATTGTTAAAATACTCAGTGATGAAGCGTACCTGGCAAAATGTCGATGCCATAAAGTGTGTTGACCATTCCGTCAAGGATGGTAAATTTTTTTGGCATTGCTATACAGTTGCTATGCATTTTTGTGGCTTCATGTGTCGGTGCTTCTTTTTTGGTAACCGAAGTAGAGACGCGGAGTTGACAGTGTGTGACATAAAGCACATTCAAATTTTCCCTATTACATGAATGTGTCAATACCTTTTCGCTAATATGTTAACCACAACAGCACACAACGGTAGTCTGCATGATGATAACTGCGATCGCCGAGCTTCTGTAACTGCTTAGGTGTCACGTACTTATTTCAGCTACACATGGATCCCAGATACGCTGCTATTGCATTTCTTGGATTTCTTATTTGCACTATATCAGGTATGTTTTTTTTCCTATTTATTCAACTTTTGCCACTGCTTCTGAAAAAAAAAGCTGTAAAAAATGAATAGCTACCCATATTTCATCTTTACAAGTGCTAAACGATAATATTATTTTACATACACCTTACTGAGTGGCTTAACAAAGTGTTTCTACCTCTATATATTATACATGCAAGCCAAAACAGTAGGAAGGCGTCTATTTTTGCATTTTATTGCAATGAATTATGGATGTTTAGGCTTAGAACACCAACTTACAATTTTAACACTTGCATAATTGTTTTACAGCGGTTGATGCACTTTGTCCTCTTGTGAACTGCGTGGCGGGATCTTAAGTTGGGTGCTTCGTAACGCAGCAGAGGTGTCAATGCTCATGCGGTAAGTACCTACATGTGTTCATTTTTTTGGCCTGCTATATATAGCTAGGCTGCTGATTTAAGAAATCAAAGCCCATTAGGCAAATGCACGTAACAAATGCTTCATATGAAGCTGGAGAACGTTGCTTTTTGTTTCGTTAGCGCTTACGCCATTTTAATTAAAATAGTAAAAGAACTAACAAACTGCCTCTAACTACAATTTATCTAGACAATTTCGAGATTTGTTAGCCGGTTCTATTGTTTTAGGAGCGCGAAATGCCGGGCTGGTTGGTTCATGTTTATATGCAATAACAATATCTGCGGAACTGAAAAAAAAGGGGCAAAAGAAAAATGCACATTCAAGCACTCAGCATCACCGGACCTACAACCAATTCATAAACACATCCACGTTGATGTAAACACCTTATTCCGCGCGCGCACACACGCTACAAACTGAAACATTCCATGCGACCGATAATCAACCACACCCTGAAAGAAACCCTCTTTTTCTGTTATATGCCAACCTTCCTTAATGCAAACATGCTCATTCTTTCTGATGTGGTATGCCTCAATGAGTTCGCGGTCAATCTTCGAATTTGTCCTGCCTAGAGTGCTGGTTAGGTGCAACAATGGCCCGTACCCATTACGATAATTAAAATGCAATGCTTGGTTGTCGGCTGTGCTTGATAGTGCATAGTAGTGCATAGTGCAGATAATACATAGCTCTTTGAGGCATTCATTTAAACACGGTCTCCTCCGGTTCTTTCATTTGCAGTAAAAGGCGTCGACCCGTGTCAGTATGTGATACAGAACTTCTCTCGTAACTGCGCGCCAGACCGCGTCCTCAAGTGCGAAAAAGAATTCGAGACGTGCATGTGCCGTTGCGGCATGTACGAACACCTTTATTGACTGTATCTTTCAATTGGCCCGAATTTTCTCGTGCTAAAACATGATGTTTTGGCAAAGACATCAGCATGGTGACTAACCTAATAATATCACCATTGTGGGAGAATATGAACATTCAAATGTTATTCCTGCCATTGTGTATGGGCATGCATTTTTGGGTGACAGAGTAAAGGCTACACAAAAGTGCTAATAAAGGGCCTGATATTTATAGTAACAGAGGCTTACATTACTTTAACGCTGCTTCATAACAATACAAATGTTCGCTCAATCACGAAGTCACTTTTGTTGGTTTTGATTGAGCATTATTTATATTGATTAAAAAGAGCACCCAATAAAATGTTTAGACGAAAATATTGACAGTGATTATGGAGACGTTTTGTGTGAGGCACCCTGTGTTTTTATGCGGTGACGTAGGTTATCGGAATAGAATCTTTCACATCGCATGGAAGGAGGAAGAACAATGGAGAAACAACCAGAGCACAGAGTTTAGGGCTCTGTGGGCCTTTTCCTTGTTCGACCGCGTTGAAGGTGCTGTGAAAAAATTGATTATGCTGCACGAACTATAGACTACCGCTAATCATTAGTGACCAACATCAAAATATTAGTTATTTTGGATGAGTTAGGTTTGCCGATTCATTTGGTATCACTGCGCAATAACCTTACCAAATCCTGACCAAATGATCCTATTATCTTCGAAAAAGAACCATGAAGCTTGGTATCAAACTTGTTTTAACTACGCGATTATAATCAACTTCACGTTCTCACTCTTAGTAGAATGGCATGTCTGTTCTTGTTAGTTCTCATGTCCAGCACGCCTATTCACACAATCACAATCAACATGTAATAAATAAATATGTATGCATGAAAACAATTGAATTAAGTGCTTGTTGACCACCTTGTGATCGCTATTATCCTATGTCTGCTTGTTTTTGTCTGAAAACATACAGGTCGCAAAGAATTGCCCCCACCTGCAAAATGAATCCATGCAAGCCGCTTAAGGATGGCCCTCCGGTGACTTATAAGGTAAAGAAAGCTCCAGCCAACAGAAAAAGAAACGAATAAAAGTCTCGGATTACCACATCTCACTTGTGTATATTCTGAAGTCATTCATTACTGCTTTCATTCAACTCTCAAGTTCTCGCTCGTCGATGGGAGCTAGTTTTGTTAAGAAATCCTCACTATTCGATTCCACCGGCACAAAATTGAGCAGAGACATGCTGTTTACTGCGTTAAATTTATCTATAGCTCCATAGCACACACGTGTGAATCTTTCTGTGGATGTTCTTGTCGATCATCACCTGAGGGCGTAGTTTTGAACATAAGACATATCTAATTTCAAACACTACCATTTGTTTGAGGGGGCCTGTACACGACACAGTTATATGACGGCCAAGAAACTTAGAAGCACCGAACATGTCACTCACTCACTCACTCACTCACTCAATCAATCAATCAATCAGTCACTCACTCACTCACTCAATCACTCACTCAATCACATGAACATTCTTCCACTCCTAAAGCAGTGAAGGATGATTCAACCAATAATTCTGGGGTTTTGTCTAGGTCATGTGTTTTCAAACTGCGTTCAGTGAAATTCAGGGATTACGTGAAAGACATCTTAGGGTTCCGCGAGTGGGCATTACGATTGCCACCCACTCTAGCTTTACCCCGGTCAGCATCAAGTTCGTTTATTTAAGCAGCCAAACGTTATTTGCATTTAGCCTTTAACAAAGCCATCACACGCCGCATCCGCACGTCGGGTCTCTGCCGGTACCGAGAAACCCACATGGTAGCAGCACTAAAGCGTGGTCGTCTAGGCGCGTTATAAAACTTTCCTAATCGTGGAACCATGATGACAGAACGTGTGGAGAGCTGGCAAACAATGCTTGTGAAAGTTTCGACCAGTTCAAACAACATTAGTAGACACCTCGGCGCTTTATTCATCGCTTGAGGCACGTCGGCGATCACGCGGTCACTTGGTACTTTCTATACACGTTGAAATGCCACTCGTCTATAAGAAGGTCTTTTAATTGAAATGAGCAACGATGGCTTTGATACGTGTCAGATATGTCGCTTAGTCGTGGCAGTGGGCCACGAGAGCATTTAGGCTTACGTTTCCTCTTTTGTTTCCTTTGTTTGGTCAAAGATAAAAAAAAGACCTCCTTATGTCCGGCACTTCGTGTTCGTGAACACATTGTGTATTTACCCTAGCATATCCTTGAAGCATGCTGTGTACGGTGGGCGGGCGCTTCAGGCGACTCGCCGGTCCATGGGGGGATATGGCGGAATTGCAAGTTTGTATGTCCGGGAGTACCACAGAAATGGTGCTGGCCTTCCATAATCAACAAAATAAAGCGTGCCAACGCAGACATTTTTAAGAGGCACTATCACCTCAGCCCCCCCCCCCCCCCCCCACACCTCTCTTCCCACCACAATCTCCCTGCTTCTGACTGTCTTCAACCTCCTCGCGAAAAGTTACGGTTTCTACCGCACTAAGGAAGAAAAAAAAAACAGTAGGTGTTCTACAAGCCTTAGAGTTGTAGAAACCTTGCTCTAGGTTTTAGTCACAAAACTAAAACAAAACGTTTTATTTAGGAGCAGAGAAAAGTTAAAGAGCGGAAAAATTGACAACAAGAAAAATGAGGATTCGCTGACGATGTAGTCATCCAGGTACCATGCAGTGAGAAATACGTATTGAAGGTAAGATATGCATTGAAGTTCAGTCACCGAACTCCAACATTATTAGCTGCAACAGAACGCCCCATACTTGAACGTGTCAATGCCAATGAAAAACATGGTTGAATGTAGTAAAACAAAAAAAACAACCATCAATGAAAAAAGAGCAGTTTTACTAATGTATTCGTAGTTGTCAAATGCTTTTCCGTTCACTTGACCACAAATACAATGAGAAGATATAGTCGTTTAACCAACAATGACATCGCTCAGTTTGTAGTAATTGCAGTCATAAAAAGGCAGGTAGGGCGTATTTACCAAGGTGAAGTGACTCAGCCTGCCTTGTTATTTGCGTTGGTATATCAGTATCTGTGGCGTATGCTACAAATACAGAAATGCACACTTCTTCTCCGAATAGTAACAATTGCATGGGGTAGGCGAGCCCAAAAGTACAACATAATCATGTACGTCCTAGTGGGGCGCTCTTGATATTTGAGACCACAAGCTGTTTTTTAAGGTGCACTGGCATCAGGCCTCTATCATGTCGTCCACATCGAAATGTTACTGCTGCATTTTAATGAAGGCGAATTGAACTCGCTTCGGGTCTGCAGCTGAGAACCGTCCCACCTCGCTTGCTAGCAAGGTATTCGTGCAGACTGAATGTTATCGTATTCTCCAGGACTCTATCTTTATCATTAAAATAAGGATCAAATAAGGATCAATATGTTCATGATCGCATGTACCAGTTGCGAAAGAGTAACTGTTATGCGTATGGCGGAGTGTATACTGTAGATATATAACCACTGCAATAACACTGAAAAAAAAAAACCTATGTCAATAGATCACATTGATTGCTTTAATGTGACTTATTGCGAGATATTCCAGGAGGAAAATCCAGTTCATTACTCAATATTGTTTTGTTCAATAATACTTTATTTAAAGAAATCTGTTCTCTGTTGGAAATAATATCGTGGCGTTAGAAATCGGTAACTGAAGATTACTTATGAAAAGTGATTACTAGCCTACAGAACGAAATGTCTCGCTTTACACGGACATTGATAAACAAAGTTTGTGGTTTCAGGCTCATTTCGCGCCTATTATTTCAGCCAGGCACTTGCCAAAAATCAAGTTCCCAAAATAGGTTTCAGAAAACTCTACACATATGTACTTGATGTGCGGTATTTTCTCGAAATATTTTGAGCAGTGAAAAATATTTTGCGCACGTGATCACCGTTTGAAATTCACAAAATGGGAAAAAACCAGGTACGGAAAAAAATATTTTCTATCGATTGGCCAGTACGCGCATCCTCTCAATAGCTGCTTTATTGAGTTTCTGTGAATCTTGTTTTTATTAGAGCACAGTTTCTCATGGTAGCCTTAATTTTTCATTCCTTGGCGCGTAGACAAACTTTAACAAATTGTAGCTTTCTGTAAGTTTCCTCCATAGTTGATTATTGACAAAATTTATGAATTTCTTCTGTCAAAGTGCCCATAAAAGGTAATATTTGGTGATATTTTTACTTTGCTTGCGTGTGACGCACAGACTTTAAAATTAAGGCCCGAATGTGCCAAAAACACCATCTTGGCCTATGTTGAGGCAACTGTAGCACCCTTAGCTGCTCTAAGGATTGTGTAATTTTATCAATTTTTATAGAAATCAATTTTTGAATACCGCTATTGCTGAGCTACTAGACTTCAAAAGATCTTGCTAATGCCGCTTGTGCAATGCGAAAAAAAAGTAAAATGTTCCTATTCTGGCTATAAATTACAATGAACGTTATAAAGTAATGTTAGAGAAATTACACCAGCTCCTGCCACTTACGGATGTTGTTTCCCTGGTGCACATTAAATGGCAATAAAGGCAAAAGAACAAGTTACGCAGATTGAAATGAGTAAATAAATGGTGAAATATACCTTACCCTCATGTATACGTGCTTGCACATTATATTGGTGTAATCGATTGCTGAAAATAACTAACAGTAACACGCTAGTTAGCCTTACTCAACCTTGAAATCAGCTGGAGAAGTCAACCCTTTATGTGTACATATGAAGTCGCGCAGGCGTACTTTCTACAAAGAATCGCTGTCGCTATCTCTATTCGGAAGTTACGCGAGACGCGGCACACGTGACAGCAAACGCGTGCCAACGGCCGGTTCACAGCAACTCACCGGTTGCCAAGATCGATCGGGAAAAGACTGGGTTTCAGTTTACCGTTTTTGTTTCATTTTTGGTTACTTGACACAGCCCAGACATTATGTAAAAAACCACTCAATGCAAGGCTGATAAACACTAAATTGCATCATATCAGGTGTTTTTCGCATTTATATTTTCGTTTCATTGCTTTTTGCATGCAGTAATATGAATAATAGTCGTGGTCACGCATATGATCGAAATAATAACGCGAGTGCCTCGCAAACATCCGCATGGTTTTGCAGGTAGAGAAGGCGTGCATGTTTTTAGAGTTGCTTGGCATAGCGACTCGCACGTTTTTTTCTCTGCCAAACACAAAGAGGTGAAGCGAAATATACTAAAAAATATCAAAAAGTAAGAATATACACATTTCTGGTTAACATGAAAGAAATAATATAGTTGTCGCAAGTGAAATCCCACCTTTCTGACGAGATTGTCTTGCGCTATGCGCGCCGCGTGTCAGAGCATCCGTGGTGACGCGATTGAGATATCCTATTTCAGATATGGTATGCAACATCATTTGTTTCTGCCTTGTTTTTTTTTTGTGGCCCCGCATACTTAACCTACTACGCACGAGTGGAAGATGAGACATGCTCGAATTTCGGAGAAGTCTGCGCATAGTAATATACAGCGGAAGCGGACATAAGGCCTCTATATAAGCTAAACCACACATCCTTTAATGGTCTATAAACACTTTCAGTACGTCGACTTCAATTGGGAGTTAACAGGTATGGCTATTTTTCATAATGAAGTCTTCATATTTATTGTAGGTCTTGACACTGTAATACACTAATAAGTTAAGCACTGTCATGTCTGTTTATTCATTTTTTAAAATATTTAGCTCCTGTGAACAGTTTCAAATTGTTGTGAAACTACTAAGCTGACTAAGCTCAGTAAAAAGCTGCTAAGATTCACATCGGCTAATTTTCTTTGCGTGACAACAACGAAAATGTAGCGCAGACACAATGAAGAAACAAGGGAGACAATATAAAAAGCAATATCCTGCCTCACTTCTTTTTCGGTTTTCTGCTTGCGCGTTTTACAAAGAAATACTGCCGTCCGCAAAAAAATACTGCCATAACTTGGACACGTTTTACGCGCACTATGTATAGGTAACTCATTTTATGTCACTGGAAATCACCTTCACTGAATCTGCTTTACAGAAGATATGAAGCTGAGAATTTTTCACTGCTTTCTTGTATACGGTTTTTGGCCAATGCTCCGAAAGAGTTCGTTGGTTACTCTCACGTCTGTTCCCCTGATTTGACGCATTGAATTTTCAGTTGGGTACGAAACTGTTTCCACGTTTTGGCATTCTTGACTGTTTTTTCATGGATCATAATTTTAGGCGGTTTGATTCATAACGGTAATCTTTCTATTGAGGAATGAAAACTTCGTGAATAATTGTTCATTAAAAAGGAGTCCTGATATTATCAGATACACTTCAAGTCATAGGTTCCTAGCATTCATGTTCAACTTTCTCAAGTACATTCCTCTTAGATTACGCTTCTCTGAGCCAAGCTTTTTAAGGTATTCATTTCAAGTGCTGCCCATACCTAGACAGGCGCTTCACATAGGTGTACATAAAGAGTTCTTCTGCAAGGGGATTGTTGTAGAAGTTGTAAGAAGTGCTCTAGCAGGACGTTTTTTTTTCAATAGTTTCAATATACATTCAATAATTTGTTATCGGAATCGTACGTTCAATATCATATAAAATTGAACAGGAGCAAAGATACTTGCAGAGTGTGCTGCTGAGCAAGCAGCAGTCGGAAGAAGATTACTAAGCCTTCAACTTTTCTTATGAAAGATTAGGGTGATGGGCGCTGCAGCCGATGTACTGTGCGGAAGTTATAAAAGGCGAAAGAATGGAGTGCATTTTACCTATGAAAGCATTACCTTTGTGCAAAAAATGATGCGTATATATTCCCAATCACTTTTCTTAAGCCCGTGAGATTCAATGCATCTATTATTTCGAAAACACCAAAACGTTGTGAATTGATCGTTCAAATTTCAATCTACTAATGCTATTTCCTTTCAAGACAAGTCAAATACCAATCAAATTATATCTGCGATGTCTAAAACAGCTTTTTTCTTCAGATCCCAATATCCGAGGAACAGCATAAGCTAATGATATTCACAAATTGTTTTTCTGAGCTGCACTGAGAACTACACAAGTGGCCGGCCACGAGCAATTTCGTTCTGCGCTGTTTCATCACTGGCCAGTTTAGAAAAAAACACGGGTACATCATTTCTAGTTAGCACTGTTCATGAAAGTTTCGTAACCTATTTACGTCTTACAGTGCAATAGTTTTTGAGCCAAGTATGCACAATGCCCATGAATATGGAGATATATGACGGATGGAAAGGCGTATCTGCTTCCAAGTAATGTGTGTCTTCCCATATATGCATAAAAGAGACAGAGGGCAGCACACGGATAGCATTGATTAACCTTATAATCACTAAAATAACCCTAAAGTACTGTAGTCGGGCACACAATGAGCGAAAAATCTCTACGCGTCCTTTTATATTGCTGATGAGGTGATAATATGATCCAGTGTCTGACGATGCATATCGTATTCTGGTAACATAATTTTGCAACGTTGCCACTGTGCAGCGCCAGGAAACCCTTACGCCCATAAAAGAGGGCTTGGGGGGAATCCTATAGCATTGCAGAGATGGTCCTGTATACGCTAGGGTCCTCGTCCATCAAGTATATTTAAAGACACGTCTGTGATGTAGCCCTTACCTATAGCTCAGGGTAAGTACCCGTCACACGAATAAACTAACGCAGCTTCACCCTAGTGCTGCGAAGATCGAACGAACTGCTAAGCCCGGCAGCCTTCTTTGCACCTCTTCGGGCTTCTCTTCCTTTCCTCCTCTCTTCATTTGCTTTTCTCACGCCTTTGCTGTGTCCTTTCTATATTTTTGCTATTTTACTTCCTACTGTCTTTCTTTATTTGTCTCTCTTAGTATTTCATGCTGGCTTCCTGTTTTTTTTTTTACCTTTTATAGCTAATCTGTGTTGTCATATTCCTCTTACCACAGCAGGAATTAAATATAAGTTTAATGACTGGTTTTCTTTCTTAGACACAGCATACTTAGAAGTAACAGATAATTATACCAAAAAAGCATAGGATATGTTATCAGACGCAGTCCTAATGTAGTTGTGACGAAAAGCGGGTGAAAAGATAACTTTCCAGCAGCAGGGACCAAAATTGTGAGCTTAGAATAACGCATGCAATGTCATTGAGCTACAGTGACGGTTATCACTACATTCACTTTATAGGGTATGTCTGTTTAAACGGTGGAACCACAGTCACTGCTGTCATTACGGCAAGTTTAAAACACTCTTTTTTGTCTGCTGGTGTCACGTAACTCATTACAACAATTGGCAAACAATTATGAACATAAGAAAAATACATGCTCATATTGGCAACACACCTATGTATTTCTTTGCCCATGTTTGCAGAAACAGGATGAAGTACGCAACCTTCGCCGTCATATTCTTCGTCATTTTTGGGTTGGTGAAATCAGGTATGACTCCCATAAAATTTATTCAACAATGACATAAGCTGTTTTTGTTTCACTCTCACCAAAAATTTTTCAGCGAGCGTGGCGAAGTATAGTTAGAATGATCAATGATGCTTGAGCATGCCTCAGTTTTATTCAGTATGTCACGAATTAAGAAATATAAATAATTCTTAAAGCATAATATATACGCACACCGCTTCTCTGGCGAACACAAACACATTATGCCTTTTGTATATACATATATTAGGCAACTTCTACGTTCGGATCACTCTACGAGCTAGTTTTGTGCCCGACCGACAAGATCAGTTTTTATATTCAGTGCAGCAAAACAAAAGAGTTCAATCGTCATAACAATGCTGGCAGGATTTACTAGCAATATACATGCAGCATATTATAAATTGATAAGTATTCAATAATATTATCGCCATTAGCACTCAGCAAGAATAATAATAAGTCACACTATAACAGAGCTCTTTAAAATAATTGTGAACGAGCATATTCATGACTGTACTGCAGGGAATGCAAACTTGGAAAAACATGATTTCTTCAATACAAAAAGGGGTAGCACAAAGGTACCCTATGCATAAAAGGAGGTTAGTGTTTTTTAACATATACTATCTGCAGGAGTTAGAGAGAAAACAGTTGTTCAGTTAATTTTCATTTCACGTATGAACAAATTTAACGCTGTTGGTTTGGGCACTGTCAGTGCATCACATATATGTTTACTTTTTTCGTGTGTACGAAAATTTTGTAGAAACGTATATCCCATGATTTCTATTTACTTCCTTTTTTTTTTGCCTAGATGATCCTCCATGCCCCCAACTTGATTGTCCGAGGGTATCAACGGTCGGTTGCTTCATAAATGACCAGAGATGCCAGTGTTTCTGCGGTAAGTCAGCACCACCTAATGATGTAGCCATGGTAGTATAGCGTCAACCGTCTTTGTCTGCTAGTTGAAAATTCGTGTGTTTGGTCTAGGGTGCCGTTATTGCCTTTTGAAGGGGCTGAGATGGCAAATACTAGTGGTGAACATTAGAGAATTCAAGGTAGTTGAAATTTCCGGAGCGCTCTGACGTGTGGTGGCCCTCATAATCACGTCGTAATTTTGAAGCATGAGATTTTTACTATTAATATAATTACTGAATTTGGTACTATGCTGGCGTACAGAATGTGTCATTTACTAGAATAAATCAGTGGTGCAGCCCATGAGTGCCACATGTTTGGCTGTAGCTCGTGAGTGCCAACTTTCCGCCACTTTGCACTGAAAAGGAACAGCACTTCACCAGATAAGCCTGCCGGCCCCCACTTAATATCATGAAGATAACCCCACCCCCTCTATGCCCTCAAAAGACAAAATATTCTGCCTACATCCGCGAAAAGAATAGGCAAAGAAACAAAAGTGCTGTTAGAAAGTGTCCAAACGAGTGTTGCATTATATAGTTAAGAACCACATTGTGTCGATTTACCGTCGCTATGCACACTGAAGTGTGGCAAAAATATGCTGCCGTCAAGTAGCATGCTTGTTGTAGTCTAGTTCCTGCTCATGGCATAGGAATCGCGCTTGTGTTATTAAAAAATATTTCTTAATTTTATACTTCGCGTGTTTATGTCTAGGATATTATAAAGCAATTCGGCGTACCTTGGCAATGTGTTCTTGTTTACGTCCTTCATTAGCCTCTCTAATTTTCTGCAGTCGAGGAGGAAGACGCATGTGAATATATTGTTCGCAAAAACGTGACGGCATGTCGTCCTGAGCAGATTTTGCATTGCATATCTGATACTAATGCGTGCAAATGTCGCTGCGGTAAGTTTACGTTTTGTTATTGTAAGTATATTCAAGCTTTTTTAATAAATTGTGTGGTGTAGGCGTGAGCAGTACATTCTAGTTGTGCACAGATTTGCGATATACATAAGTGCATTTGCCAGTGCACGTGTCGTTGACCTTGAATTTCCATCTCTTAAACTTCTTTGAATGCATGGATGGCACACCGTGATGAATGCTGACGTAGTGTAACTGAGTGCACCTATGCTATAAGCATGAAAGCTCATATTGACATTCTCCCGAATACGTGGATGTTAGTTGTGTCAGTTATCTGCCATTCCCTTTCGCCATTCGCTTACAAAAATTGTGTTTCCAGATCCTAGCAATACGAGACTTTCTCAGCGGGATAATGCAATCACAAGCCATGTTGATTAAAGTCGAGTTTGCGTTGCTGCTCTCGTTTTCACATGGTGGTTTCTAGGACACAAATACGCAACTTATTCGACTGTGCATGCCCCGAACTATATTCAGGACAGACAAAAACCAGAACTGCTTATACTGTAAAGCGTGGTTTCTCAGTGTATTTTACGTCACAGGGATTCATACGATGCATTACACGTTCCTGTTAACCAATTCTCGACAAAACTTTTATAGGTAGATGATGTCGACTTCGAGCTTTGTTACGTTTGTAAGGCAACTGAGGTCGCTCAAAATGACATACCATATGCATATACTAGATTCAAGGATTTTCGCGCTCGCTCCCATAGACGAGTGATATTGTTGCTAGTAAAAGCAGGCCTGTCGCACAAATATTTAGTTGCCAGTACTTGCTCGGTCTCTAGTGCTTCATATCATATTCACAATGAGATCATTAAAACATGAAATGATATTTCAGCTATATCCATTTGCTTTTACCTTGCATGCGTGACACACTGTGGGGATTAAGCAGAAACTGAGTGGGGATGCAAATCAAGTTGGTGCTCATTAAACTTTGAATCGGAGTGTGACATTTGCTTACATTCAAAATGCAAAAGAGTCATTCTACTTTTCTTTACTGGCAGGTTACAACCGCCAAGTCGCTAGAAATATTTCGTTGACTCCCAAGACACAAACCTTCATTTCCCACATGGGCTGGAAGTGCATTATTATGCGTCGACTGACAGTTTTCCTGCTTCTATTTTTCTAAATTTTACCGTGTGTTCCCTTAAGAGGTGGAGTGGGCCTTTCAGAAGAGCTATTAATTTTTGTTGGAGCTACCAAGGTTTAGTCTAGATGCCCGAGCGCTTCACTCGAAAGAGCTGCTTGAAAAAACTTCATGCAATATATGGTATAATGTTCTCAGAGTGACGTTGTTCTCTTTTGTGTGTCAGCATTCAAACCTTTGTCCCTATTTCTTCTTCCGCAGTTCAAAAGTCATGAGGAGAAAGCAATCGAGAGATACATCAAATCTATTGATCGATGAAGGCCCACATTTTTTATGTAATACTGAATAAAACATTGAATATTGTCCGAAATGAAAAAAAAACGCCTCCACATTTTTGTCAATATCTCGCTAATAAGCGGTAATAAGGCCACGCACTGCTGTATCTGTTGCTTTTTTGACGAATGAAATGTTGGTATATTTTTTTATAAAGAAAATCATTAGCCCGTGGCTATATTTGATTATTTTTGTGGGCTATCTTCCCCCACAAAAATTGATACACGTGTCAACACTGCTCGGCACTGGCTGCGCAAAAACTTTGAAACATTTCGTCATCAATTAAAAGAGTACTGATATGATTTTGATGCACCCCGAAAGGGACATCCTTGATTTCCTTGGTATGCACGATCAACGCTCTCCAAACATTAGAGGTAGAAAGCACATGAAAAATATTTACCTATTTTTTTCACAATTGTGATAATTGAAAATCAAATTTTATGAACTGCTCAATAGCTGTAGTGTGAATCAGTTTCTTTGTTACATGCCCAACATAATGTCGAGCTAAAATTAACGGTGGATCTGTTTTTGCCAACCGTCGTTTGTGACCTTTCAACCGAAAATTACTATGAGGAAGTTGCACACGAATCGGTCCTAGAACATGTTCGTAGAATTGCGCGGCGTGCGAGTACAAGGAATGAGGAAGGGAGGAAGGAAAAAGGAAATACAGAAATGAAAACAAAGAAAAAGCGGCCCCGTATTCGCGTGCTTCCCTTCAAAGGACGTCGAAAGATGATAGTCTTCTGCCTGGAAGCACTGCGGTAGCATATACAGTCAACCTACGCTGCGTGAAATATGGCCGCCGTCTAGCAGTAATGTAGAAGAAGAAAAGAGACCATTTTAAAACGAAGAACAACTGTTAAGTGGCAGCACCGTGTCATTTTAGTGATGCTAAAGAAACGCCCGCCTTTTCGTTTATAGTATCGCTTGTAAGTGCAGCGCAATAAACAATCCGATGTTTAGAATGACGTATCTAGAATTTCTCTAAACAAGGATACACACTGCCTAACACTTGCGTGTTGATGATGTGCCCAAACATGCGCAATATTTGATTTTTTATTTATAACATTCACTATCATGAACGCAGCCAGGCGATTAATATTAGTGGGCGTTCAGCAAGGGGTAGAAGTTTTGCTTGGGTGGGTGAATCAATTGACAGACATACAAGCACGCCAACTTTTTTGTGTTAAAGTGTACCAAAAAAGACTGTCGTCTTGAAAAGAGAGCAAGAAAGAAATGAAAAACTTGCTGGTGGAAACATTTCTTGGTGGCGTGGATCTCGTAGCCGCGTATCAAGCATGCGATAACTAGCGTTGGTACCAATCCGATATTCAGGCACACTAGTAAACAATAGCATAGGCTTTTCTAGAAAGCGTACAAAGTTGGTGAGAAGTAATAGAAAGGGTAAGCACGGGACATGTAAGAGTGAGGAATGGGGAAAAAAAGGATGGAGAAGAAACAGCGTAGCATAGAAAGAAGGAACAAGATAGAAAGGGATGAAAAACAGACAGAGTCCAGAAGAGCGACAGTGAAATTACCAAATATAAAGAAATAAAGAGGAGCACATACAGTAAAAAATACCTTACTTCGCTTCTTACCTTCTGATTTGCTCAAAAGGCTTGTGGGGGTAATGCATTGGGAGCAAGCTTTCCTCGAAAGCATACGTAACGTTGTTCACGTATGCAGAGAGGTTTAATATTATCTGTGAATTAGAATACCTATTGCATGGCTTCACCAAAGCCTTATTGACAGTACAATGTGAATGCAATTGATAAAGCCCGCACGTGTCATCGTTAGTTTGCCACTTCTCTTGTGGGGAGAAGGTGCTACCAAAAACAAATAAATATTTCGGCAGTGGTTCCATTATTGAACCTATTCTTTTTATAAACTATGTCGGTCGATTCCAGCAAAAGTTTTAAGGCAAACTATACATTTACAATCTACTTGCATACATGAAAGTGGAGAAGCTTTTTTTTCTACATCTCTATACAGCCTGCCGACCAGACCCTTTCATCAGAACGTAAATGGTTCCATGCGATATGAAATGAGGAAGGGCAAATGGTTTTGCCGGTGCTACTAATGGTACTCTATGCGGTATAAACTTTCGAACTATATAATTGTTCACTAAAAATAATCGAAACGTCGCCAGTCGCACCTCATTTTATTCTTTTGACAGGTTTCTTGTTTAAAACTTATGAGAACATGCACTACAAACGCCCATAAGTTTAGCAGTACATGAGAGTGCCTTAACACTTAAAGCTACCTGCTAAAATATTTAATGTGAATTATGAAACAAGCTTCCCGTGGGTTTATACATTTGATGACCAGAGGCAACTCATAGCAAAGTGATAAAGATGGCTTCCACAACAGTGACTGACATACGTGAAGGTTGATCTATTTTAAGTAAACCGGTGCTATACACGGGCCGTCACACTCCATATGTTGCGCTATACAACCACTACGTGGGCGTCCGATTCCGCTGCTTGGAAGAACGCAGTGAAATAACGCCTGTTGATACGTGTTCAGTGGACATTTTTAGTTGCGGCTCAAACGACAGGCAAATGCCAGATTAAACCGAGCAAGGTTGAAGAAACGTACGCTATATTATTAGATATAATAAAAGGTCCACACCGGGTGTAACAAAAGACAACAATATGACTAGCGGATCTGGTTTCCGTAAGGCCGCTTGTCGAAACGTCAGCTCAAGCGACGCCCCACGGTCGCCAATTTCGCGTATTTTCTTCCACCCAACGTGTGCTTTCCTTTGAACTAAATTTTAGGTAATGCAAAGCATGCATGCAAGTTACAGCCAACAGCACTATTGTTAACATTTTATAACAATATTTTGTCAGACTTTAAACATTGAGTATTACACATTTTACTTCTCCCATGGTACTCAGTTTGCTGAAACCAACATAACATTTTATGGTATGAAACGTCTAGTGCTCGTGTGAAGCGCCAGAATATGTTACGTATGAAACTATTCTGCTCCCTGAGCTCTACTTCTTAGAATAATAATTGAGTGAATGAGCGATGTCGTTTAGGAGCCGACCAGTCAACTCTAGCTGTTCAATCATCGTAACCACTTCTGTAACATAGCTGACAGGAAGTAGCACTTTTCACCCAATAAAGAACGGTTTGACATCGCCGGCTGACGCCATCTATTCTACATGACAGCCATAGACAGCTTGACTGGTCATGCAGCCACGTTTCCCGTAGCGAATCACCTAAGTAGCTCAAGGACAGGTCGCCGTGCTTTGTGTAGACAAAAGAAGACAAATAAAAAGCCACAAAAAATCTAGAACAACAATAACGCTAACACACAGTAACACATTCATTAATTATGAATTAATTAAATAATTAATAATTGATTGATTGATATGTGGTTTTAACGTCCCAAAACCGCCGTATGGTTGTTAGAGACGTCGTGGTAGGGGGCTCCGAAATTTTCGACCACTTGAGGTTCTTTAATGTGCACCCAAATCTGAGCACACGGGCGTACAGCATTTTCGCCTCCCTTGAAAATGCAGCCGCCGCGGCCAGGACTTGATCCCGCGACCTGCGGGTCAGCAGCCGAGTACCTTAGCCAGTAGGCCACCGCGGCGGGGCAAACAAACAAAAAACCAGAAACACGAGAAACCCCGGTTGCTTTGATGCTCGTCACAGTATACAGTCTACTCTAATATCAGTCGATGATATGCATAAGTGGAACAAGTGCTGGCTAGATCTTTCTTTGCATCATTGTACTTGTTATTATCGAACCAGTCTGCTTCAACTCTACGAAAGGAGGAAATACTCTCCCAATAATCTCCATATCTCTGTATTTGCATGAGCCGATTCCTTTTTTGCACCTCTGGAGTACTACATTTCCTTTGCGGTAGATGTCCAAAGGAACTGACTTTTGCTCTTATACGGACACTGTTTTTTCTTGCTCCAAAAAGCGTCATCCAAACAAAACAAAATAATGGTTAGAACAAAAGAATGTATGGCGTGTAGACCTATTCTGGAAACGAACACGGGATGGTCTGGCAGATCATGATGTTTGATTGAGGCACTGGCATTGACCAACGTTTATGTCTCCTAACTCGTGCCTGTGCCGATGGCACTACTGTCTACAAAAAATTCATGCGAAATAAACACTGATGTATTAACCTTAAGTCGATAAATTAGGGTCGCATCACCACAGAGTTAGAGTTGCGCAAAAAAAAAGCTTTCCCAGCCACACAAATAACCTAAAGCGGCTTGCGAAAATACAGAGAGCAGACCGTGATTAAGGCATCGTCGACTAACAGCACTTTTTTCAGCCGTCTTCCAATATAAAGTGTTAGTGCTATATTTGTTTTATTGTATTGATGACAACTTAAGAACATATCGCTCCACACGTATGTTTAAATTTTATCAGGCCTCAAGCTTCAACGTGGTCAAAGGAGATTTGCCGTCAAATACAACAGGGTAAGTCACAGTGTTTTTCTTTCTTACCTGTAACCACATGACTTCCGATTAAAAAAACGGTCGAAAAGTGAACTTATAGAACTATGTCTTGTATCTTTTTGCGGCGAATAACAATCTGTCAACCTATCATAACTATGAATTATAAAAAAAAACTGCAAGAGTGAAGCATTTTTGTGCGATAAGATACTCCATGCAGATATCGGCCTACCTTTTCTCTGCACGCATATACATGATCAATATGTTTATAGAAAAGTAAGAATGTAGTTCGCAATACGAAGCCGTCTGGCACAAGGCCTAAACAGGGCATAGGCACGAACAGTTCAACAATTCAGTAAAATGATCCCGATCCTCTATGGAAACTGAAAGCAGGCAGTGCGAAAATTGAAATATTTACATTAACCGTCTGCGTCAGTAACAAGATCTTCCGATGAAACTCAAGCTGCACCCTGCCCATGTGAAAGGTGTTTGTTTTGTAACGTTTCACGAGTCAAGCCTCTCGTATATATCTTGCACGTCAAACCAGTTATGAAACTATCTTCTTTGAGATAAACCCTGATCGCAGGTCTACATCGCAAAGCCAACTTTTTTCTAGTATATGTAAGTTCTTCTTACTTTGGGCTCATGAAATTATTTTGTCGCACCAACTGGAGGCATATTCTTTGCACTGACATTACTAGTACGTGATCTGCATTGAAAATGTGTTTTGTATTTGAACTCAGCAGTTGTTTTTAGTCTGCCTTATTAGTGTTTTGTCGTGAATTCCGCCATAAACAAAGTTATACCGCAAAACACAGTTGCAAATATTTTAGCACACATTGATGGGCTCCATTTATATGTGGTGCATCTTACAAAACGTAGAGCCATGTTGATCAAACATGAGTAAGCAATAATGTCCTATAGGTAATTGGACACTCTCCAATGCTTACTTGATGTTTTAGTGTTTTAGAATAGTGTTCAAGTAGCGGAAACATCGGCTGTGGATGACTGTCAGTCATGCTTCCATTTATTTCTTAAAAGGATCAACGGCCGATATTATCTGCGGAGTTAGTATTTTTTCGCATCCTTAAAAAAATCTCTGCTTAATAATTGCTGAATAAGCGCTGCCCAATATGGGAATGCCTGTGTGGTCACACCCTTTAACTAGGTGGAAATGATCGTATGTGTGAAAGGATAGGTGAATGGAAGCGACTACTGAATGGCAATTTGACGTCTTGCTCGCCGCATGTCAATGTAAGCTGGCTTTTACAGAATATGCTACCAGACCAATATATTTAACTAAAAGTAGGGTGTCTTATATGCACATCTAAATTCCTTATTTTGCAGAAGTGCCGTGATGAAGATGCTTATTGGCGCCCTGGTGTGTGCGTATCTGGCACTGGCGAATTCTCGTATGATATTATCGTTCCTGAAGGCTTTTACCTAATAATTTGTTATCGAGTCTTGCTTATAATCAAATGTGTACAAAGTAGTCAATTCATGGCAAATAATAATGACAAACAATATCTGCGAGCAAATATTCAAGTATATCTTTGTTACGAAATGCGAATTTTTCAAGAAAAAGCACGAAACACGCTGTAAGAAAAAGGAAAAAACGGAAAAAAAATTCGGCCGATTCCACATAACGGGGTGCACGTTAAAGAGCCCCAGGTGGTCTAAATTTCCGGAGCCCTCCACTACGGCGTCTCTCATAATCATATAGTGGTTTTGGGACGTTAAACCCCACATATCAATCAATTCCACGTAACTGGGATTCAACAATATGCGAAGCATGCAGAGGGGAGGTGACTGTGTTGGAATTTTTTCGTTCAGCGACAAGTCATGAAAGGACGCTATATATTTATATATATACAATTGATGTTTATAACGCTAGTTGTTTGCACTTGCGCAAAAATGTCGACTGGAACATGCGTATCAGCAAAACCAGAAGCTGATATAAAACGCTGATGCTGGCCCTGGACACTGCTATATTAATCGACTTCACCGCATGATACCTCACCACAATTGACGTTAGCCTGACATGACGACTGTATCAAGCATATGTAATGTTTATGAAATTGGGTACGCAGTACTGCAACTACTATTACGTTTCACGAAGATTACCGTTCATTTGGTGTGTAGTTCCGAGACCTGGCGTAGCTGTGTGGTAGAATGCTTGACTGCCACGCAGAATAGTTGGGTTCGATTCCTGCTGGGACCCTGAAGTTCATTTTTTGCTTTCGTTCGGGGCTCAGCGTTTCCAATGTTCAATCACCTGTGGCGTATACCCGCATGAAGCGACACATACCCGCCTGTGTGTATATGGCACTGTGTGACGGGAAGTGTCTGACGCTGCACTCGACGGGATTGTGACATTATTCAAGTCTTGACCAGCGCGTCATACTCGTCAAACCATTTTACCCTCCCATGCTTATTTTGGTTCACGCCAAGTTTAGAGGGTGATCATGAGAGCACCCAAACGTGAGCAGCTAGATAGATAAGTAGATACGCTCAAAGTCGCAGAAGTTCATTAGGAATGCTTCACAATTAAAATGATATTGCATCAATATTAAGGAGAAAGCATTGGGTCAACCAATTTTATCATAAAATAACGCCTTATGCAACGCATGATCGTCGTCCTGACAAAAAGTAAAATTCTAAGATACGTTCAGGACTATTCAAGAATGTGAAGATAAAGAATAATTGGTCACGTGGTGATGAAAAACGAAGGTAAAGCATCAAGTTAGCTTGGCAGGACCATGACCACAAGACCACTGCAAAGACGGGCAGTGGAAGTGCTAACCTGCTTTCTGTATTCTTGTACTTGAGCGAAGCAACAATGTTTAAGTTGACGCAATATACATGCAGTTCGCGCCTAAATGTTTTGTTCGGCTAATTTAAATTTCTCAGTTTGCACTACAGCATCAATGCAGCTCACTCGAAACTGTGTGGCTGTGTTTGCTTTTTAAAGTTGAGGAAGTGCGTGCGATTCAGACCGAATATCTAATGAACCGGCCTGGTCCGATTTGCAGTGACGTCCCGCACAGCGCAGATGGCGTCAACGAGCCGCTTGTAGCTTAAGACATGTTCATAACATATGGTGCAGCACTGGTGCAGGGCAAAATAAAAAAACTTGAGGTTGTTTCGGTGTCATTCGAATTAGCGCGGATTGAAGGCGTCACAGCCACAGTCGGATAAGCACTTCGCAGCGATGTTTCCTCTTTGCGAGTTAGCCTAATCAGCAGATCACCACGTCAAATGAACAAAAAAAAATTCATTTAAGAAATTCATGGTAAGAAATTTGGGTATATTGCCATAACACCAACTGGTTCGCTTTGTATTTCGAACATGTTAGCGGAATTTCGGTACTCAGCTATTGTTGAATGTCCTATTGTTTTGATATTCAGAAGATCCCGAGTGTCCTCTTATCAACTGTGTATCAGGATGGAACGCTGGATGCTTGATCACTACAAACCAATGTCAGTGCGTCTGTGGTGAGTACATGGTACGTTTATCTCCTTTGCGGTGTGAAGTATAAATCATGACCTCACTAAAGTGAGCTTTCTACGCATTCGCCGATGATCATGTCCGGTTTATTGCATTACCGCACTAAGACCATTGTACCTGCAATGCAAGCTTTTTTTTTTTTTGAGTGCTTGTTCCACCGATACAATATTTATGAGAATAGAAAAGTAGGTGTTAAAATGAAGACTTTCTTTGGGACCGCCATTCCAAGTGTAGGTATACATTATAGAAGCCACAATTTCACTGCAAAAGCGAAGCAATGAATGCGACGGACCAGCGGTTATCCAGTCGACGCGCTACGCACCCGGCCAGGTCTATTTCTTCTTCTTGAGTTTAAGTATGATGTTCTTGAACCCCGGTTTGCTCCCTGAACTACTGTACTCTTCTTGTCTCTTAAGGTTACCGCTATCATTTTCAGCCCTCATATTTTAACTTATATGCGTGCGAAGCTCTTCATTTTTTTTTTGGCTTTCCTCCATGAATGTATAGGTCAATGCATAATCTCACTGTCACTTTTTCGAGCGGTACCTTTTTGTTTGTGTTGCAGTGTAAAAAGAAAGTCCTTGTGAATTTATCGCTGAGAACTTTCAAAGCAGCTGCACACCTGATCAATTTATTGATTGCAACCCAGATGTCTCTCCTTGCATCTGTCGTTGCGGTAAGTCGAATAACAACGCACTCCTTTTTAATTCGTATCCTACAACGGCCTATAAGTTCGTTCAAGCTACACATTGTAATGGTAGTAATATAACAGAGTACAGTGTGAACTGCTAATATTGAGCTTTTATTGTTGGTGAAGATAAGCGATATACTATAGGCAATAAACCACCAATTTTTAAGGCTGCCTACTTCGTAGCACGCTCCTCCTCAATCATAACCGGGTTGCGGCGTGTTATGTTCCGCATCTTAATTTTAACTGAAATGAAGAGCAACTAAACCAAAATAATTAGGGTAATAAATGTTATGAACCTAATACACTTCAGTGCCTACGCGCACCTTTGATTAAAAGTTTTCAGCTTCAAGTCCACGGACCATCTCTACAGCAGCCCATTGACATCACAATACTGTGTGGCAGCCGTATGAAATCCTTCAAATACGGTCGCATCACTTGCACGAAGTAGTGCAAGGCTGGACCACAAAAGAGCTGATGAGCACCTAGCAGGTTCATAAAATTGCTGATTTTTGTTTGAGACACACGCCAATTTCGACCCTAAAGACCTTGTAGTAAAAATAAAATTGATCTCCTCGAATTCAAGTGTGACCCTGAAGGCCCCTCAAGCATTTCTAAAAAAATTTCTATGTATTGATGACTAACCCACTTCATATTTTCAGGGAATAGTAAAGTCACTCAAGAGAATTCAGGATAAGCACGAAACATATACAGTTCGCTACACAAAACCGCCTCAGATTGAACACAATGAGTAATCAAGGTTTGACTTCGTAGACGTTCGTTACGCCCCATGTCAAAGGTATGCAAATATTCCAGTGACGTAGAATGTTCTGTATCTCGTCACTTCAAAGACGCAGCCACAGCTACTGTCCAAGCTGGTAAGTGCAACTGGCAAAGAGACGATTTCGTGCTATTGGCATATCGGCATAAGATTTATTAAAGTCTGCATGAACTTCTGCAGCAGCGCTGCAATACATCACTCGATAATCAGCTATAAAAAACACTACAAAGCCAGTATGAACTCCTGCAGCAGTGCTGCACTATTGCACTCGATCATGGGCACAGAAATACAGTACACTGATAATTTTAAAACCAAGTCACTCTGTTGTATTCTTTAGCTCGCGTTTTCTACAAACTTATAAAGACAATGCTTTCGAACCATGAACTGCAATAGTTCTCACTAAGCACTAATAAAAATGTCAGTGACCGGGGGGGTGGGGGAGGGAGCACGACATTGATGAAGACCTGTCTCATTGACTCGTAGGATTTACCTTTGTCAAACACTTACGACCAGAAAACATATTCATTTGTTAGCAGTGCCACGTAGTACTTAAGCAGTTTTACCTTTAGGTAACAGGCGTTTTGAACATTTATTGTTCGTCCTGCGCCCGATGACTAGTGAGGCAGATATGAAATTTAGTCTTGAAAAAACATCCTGCCTGCAGAAAACTGGAACCACAAGTCTCTTCTCTATTTTCATACTGTACTCGGCATATTGTCTTAAAAAATTTATTTTTCTTTCTTTACAGCTCTCAGGTAGTACCGGCACCAAAGCCGGACCTTTCGACCCGGCCCAGTTACCTCGGTTTGTTCATTTGACATTAAAGCTGAAATGTGTAGAAGTTGGCATTAGCAAAATAAATTTTGTGGAATAAACAACTTGTTGTTTTCTTTGTTACTGGTATTAAATGCAGTATTTAGAGACTTCGTAAAAACCTGATACTGGTAGATATTCAAACTAATTTACGCAAGTACGAGCTTTACTCCTCACTCCAATAGACCAAGCAATTGTTTTTGGCTTTCGAAATAGAGGAGACGTTATTGTTTTAATACAACCCTAGTATAACAGGTTAACTTGTGATTTAGGATAATTAGAGAGATCAAGTCTTTACTCAAAAACTTCCTCAATTTGGCGGCGTTTGTTTACCGCGGACACGCTGGTAATTAAAGAGAAGAATATTGTGATTAAAGTATTCGAGAGGAGACTTACGCTACTAATAATACCAAGAAAGAATATGAAAAAGTATTAGATGTGCAAATGAACCTGACAACAATACTTACCCTAATGTGTCAGGTAAGTTAAAGTAGCCCCGCCGCGGTGGTCTAGTGGCTAAGGTACTCGGCTGCTGACCCGCAGGGTTCGAATCTCAGCTGCGGCGGTTGCATTTCCGATGGAGGCGGAAATGTTGTAGGCCCGTGTGCTCAGATTTGGGTGCACGTTAAAGAACCCTGGGTGGTCGAAATTTCTGGAGCCCTCCACTAGGGCGTCTTCATATTTATATGGTGGTTTTGGGACGTTAAACACCGCATATAAATGAAATCAGTTAAGTTAAAGTAAATTCTGATGGATATTGAAACAATGTCTAAGCAATCGCTCTATTGAAAATAAGACATGCTACTCACCACGTTCCCCGCCGCGGTGGTCTAGTGGATAAGGTACTCGGCTGCTGACCCTCAGGTCGCAGGTTCAAATCCCTGCTGCGGCGGCTGAATTTCCGATGGAGGCGGAAATGTTGTAGGCCCGTGTACTCAGATTTGGATGCACGTTAAAGAACCCCAGGTGGTCAAAATTTCCGGAGCCCTCCTCTACGGCGTCTCTCATAATCATATGGTGGTTTTGGGACGTTAAACCGCACAAATCTAATCTACTGACCACGTGTAAAATATATTGGGACTGAAGCAGACCACTTGAATGAACATGCAAAGTTAATTAATTGACACGAGACCTAGGTACAGAAGCCGGTCTCCTCACTGGCTGTTCTTATTGTTTTATTCGCGCTTGCTGCCCACACTTCAAGGCACGATGTTCATCATCGCAATTGCTTAATACTGCAAGCGCACGGACAAGGTGGTTTTGTCTATGGTAGACGGCAATGCTCGCAGTAGAACCTTGGTGATACGGTCATGGCTTGTATGAATTCGTGGATAATAGAAATTTTTGTTCGCTCTCAGCTATGACCCATTAGACTGCAATGAAATGCCGGAGTGGGCTGTAAGGAACCAATATTCAAGTCACCACGCTATATAGAACGCACACTAGCACGCAAATGCTGCTCGCATTGTCACAAAATACGTGACTCTTAAGTGCACAATAACATAGGTGTATGCGCGTCGCGCCGTTTTGTAGCCTTCAAGATTTCGTTGCCCTAAGTGAATTTTGGAGGCCTAAATACGTGAGTTCTAGAGTGAATTTTGGAGATGGGAGTGAATTTTGGGGCCCTAAATGCACCTTCGGGTGCCTTAGCGTTTAGCTTATCCGAATGAAACTGGCGTCATACTTTTCTTTTCAATGCGTTGAAACTTCAGGTACTTTCATGTGGGTCGAACATAACAAAGAAAACGATAATGAGTTCAGGAATACTGTAGGCTTAGGTAACGTCCTGAATGGGCTTCAATTGCATAACAAAGAAATCTCTCGCCGGCGCTGGAATTCACGCTAGAAGCTTGCAGCTTCACCTAATTTCAAGCTATGTCCTCAGCGACCATGATGACGACGCTGATCTTGGATAACAGTGAGGCGTGCAGGGACGCAATTAGTGATATTGACCCAGTTCCCGCAGTTATAATGAAATTCGCCCACTTTCTGAAAATGCGACCAGCGCGCACCGCCGTAGCCGATGACGGTTCAACCATCCAGCACTACGCCCAAGATACTTGCATAAGGAGCGGACACTCCCATAGGGCCCTGCGGCCCAGCTACTGCGCTGCTTTAAGCGCCACGAGTCGCTGGTTAGACCCGATAACGTCTTCACCATAAATAAAATAAATTTTTTTTCCGACGCTGGGATTTACAACCGTGCCCTCATGCTCCGAAAGCAAGTGTCATGCTCCTAAAGCGAGTAACACTAGGCTACAGAGCCATGCTTCCGTGAAGGGAATACATGTGCAGCACGTCTAAGCCACATGAATGTGCCTCTTTGTGCAAAACAAATGCAGAAAGAAAACACTTTCTAGTCATACTTTACTGTTTTGTATTTTAAGACAATTATCGTCCTCAGCGGACATGATGCAGAGCGGACGTAGAAAATTGCACAAATAATAACACTTATTCCTTGAAACTGATGCAAAACTTGGGAATTCATTGCCCTCCTGAAGAGGCTATTACGTGTCTTAAAAAAAGTGCTTTAGTGTATTCAGAGCGTCGACAACCACGTTTGGCAGTACTCCAAGCAATGGTTTGCATGCTTCCAAGGGACGGCTTTATGCTCTACCATAGTCGAGTACCTCGTACTCTAAATAGTTACCAACTTTCTCTAAACACGCAAGAACGTCTCGAAATTCATTTAGAATTTTCACGCATTATGAAATTCATCATTTATCTGGTACACTAACACAAAGGACGTAAAAGTGGCTACAGCATAGTGTATCATATTCCAAACAGTAGTTCCGGGATTTGAACGATGGAAACCTTCAAAACCACCTTGGACGCTACCGCTTCTCAACGTTATCTGTTAAATAAATGGTGTACGGAAGAAAGCAGACATGGCACCTCTAGTAGCAGCACAGATGGCACTTAATCATTTACATATAATGCATAACAAAAAAAACGAAGGTATATACAGATGGATCGTGCACTGAGGAAGCGTCAGCCTGTGCGGTTTTAATACCCGAAATTCAGGAAAAAGAGAATGTACAAAATATCGCACAAATCTTAATCGACGACCGAAGAATTCGTGGCTGTCTTTGAAGCAGTTAGGCTTTTCTGCGAGAATTCTGAGCCACGAAAGTGGGTAATATGCACGGATAGCAAACCTGCCCTTCAGCTAATCAAAAATGCGAGATCAATTTACAAAAATGGTGAAATAGCAAAATGTATAGCAGAAACTGTACAATATGCCTCAGCGCAGGGTCAAAACATCGTATTCCAACGAATACCCAGTCACATTGAAAAAATGGGAAATGAAGAGGCTGACAGCGTCGCCGAAAAAGCATAGAACTATGGACGAGATTGTGCGATCCCTAATTCTGGGGCGGGTATTTGACGTCCTATAACGCAAGAAACTCACCATTGTTCGTCAGAGAAGTGGTTAGATAGTGCTAAATCAAAGGAATCAGTACTTTAGCA